>NC_056744.1:1446625391-1446635391 GCF_019279795.1 Protopterus annectens | reverse complement strand
AGGTATGCTAACGCGTGAGAAGCTAGTGTGTTCTGGACCCTGTTGGACAAGCAAAATATACAGAAAAGCAGCTGTGCTGGTGCTGTACAAGGATAAAGCCCCAAGACTCAGGTGACCTAAGCTCGATTAGCTGCTTGCTACTTTCACAGAGTGTCAGGAAGAATAGGCATGCCTATCCTGGGGGGAGGGGAGCATGTTGAACTTTGCTGTAGTGGATAGCTGGCAGAGGCCAGAGAACAGAGAGGAAGAGAGAGAGAGAATGAGAATGCCATTCTTGAGGACTGGAGGAAGACGCTAGTGCTTCATGGGACATGCATGCAATCTAGGTTACTCCTTTTTGCCCATCCAGCCTCGAGGTAATAATCGGCAAATATGGGGAAAATTATGGTTAGGAAAAGTCCCCGAGCTACTCAGCATGACAGAAGCTGCCACTGGGGTGGAGGGATGACTGCAACAGAGGGCAAAACTTCAGCTGCCATTCAGCCTCAGTTTGGTGAGTAAACCCAACTCCCTGGCTCAACTTTCCCAGCAGCATGCATACTTATGTGAGGAAGCAGCAATTGTTTGGGGGGGGGGGGGCAAAAAAGAATGCATGGAGGAAAATAACAGAGTTTCCAAAGGACCAGAATACGTTAATTCACAAACTATGGCTTTACTTCAGTCCACAGACAACAGGCACTTCCTGGTTTGAATGCAGTGCTCAAAGGCATCTCTAACTAGCATTCTGACAGTAGCCAGGTTTAAGCTTGGCTTGTGATTCATGCCCGGATTGGATACATACTGAACACATACTCAAGTGTCATTTATCCAAAAGTACTTCAAGAAAACACACCTAAAAAGAATCTTCTCATTAGGTGGGGGACATTTTACAGCAGCTCCCACATGAATAGCTTCACATCTTCACCCCCCTCCCAACAAGCTACAGCACTACAAATAACACTGCAGTGCAGGCAATTAAGTTCACCTCATCTCAGTAAACTGCCTTTCAAGCAAAATTAAATAAAACATGGCTAACAAAAGAAAAGCATTTCCAGAAAGAATTAAAAGAAAAAAAAAAAAAAAAAAAAAAAAACAGACATTCAGTACCATAAACAATTCAACATCTGTTACTGGTGGCAACCATAACAAGCAGATGTTTTCTACTGGCACCGTCTCTTACACACACACACACACACACACACACACACACACACACACACACACACACACACACACACACACACACACACACACACACACACACACACACACACACACACACACACACACACACACACTCTCATTTTTAGTTCATCACTGAAGAGAAGCAGCTGTATCATACATTCTGGAAACACAATGCCCCAGATGTGCTGTACTTCACATTCTACACAAACACACGGTCTTACTACAAGTCAACAATCTACAGAATTCCAAAAATGCAAATGCAAAAAACTTAAATACGTGACACCTTCTTAATGGAATCTAACCAATTTATCATTCTGATCTTTCAAAATAATAAGCAACCATTTACCATTTCAACCTAATTAAACATATCTACTTTCAAAAAACATACATGCTATAAATGCAATCAGAAAAAAATATGGTGAATTTTTGGGCTGATTGCCAGGTTCAGTTTTTGTAGTCACTCACTAGACTCATTCTGGGAAAGTTGCCCGGTTTTAAATTTAACAAGCCTCTAGTCTCAGACGAGTTAACATTTTTTATAAGAGACTTGACTTTTCACACAAGAGCCAGGAAAGGAGACATAATTCCACTTCATAAATGTGTGAGCAAAGGAAAGGCAGTAAAAACAAGACAGTTAATTTAACCTTGGTAGTATGAGAAGTGATGGACTTATTCATTTATATGGATTTTTTTGGGCCATCACCTTTTAAATTCCCTTGCATACATATATATATATATAAATATATGCATACATATATATACATATATATATATATAAATATATACATACATATATGTATATATATTACACATACATATATATATATATATATATATATATATATATATATATACATACATATATATATATATATATAAATAAATATATACATATATATATATATATATATATATAAATAAATATATACATATATATATATATATATATATATATATATATATAAATAAATATATACATATATATATATATATATATATATATATATATATATATATATATACATATATACACACACATACATATATGTGTGGGGACTGTCCCACTCCAACAAACAAGAAAAAAAAACTTCAAGATTTTGGAACAGATTTGACTAAAAGTATCTTGATAGACAACCCTCCTTTCAGCCCTTTCACTCCACATTTGTGGCAATATTAACTCCAATGTAACATGTCACCAGAGCAACTACCCTGCCGTGTGTGTGTGTGTGTGTGTGTGTCTGTGTCTGTGTGTTTTACAGGGAAGTGACTGGCGAATCTACTGCAGCGGCACCATGCAGGTAAGTGGCATTTTGTACTGACAGCTCTCACAGGTTCACACAAAGAATGCATCCATGCACACAAACAAAACTGCACTTTCCCCAGACATCTAGCACAGCTTACAGTGCTGTAATGCCCATCAACATCAAGGCAGTGGACACTGCAGCATCCACCCCTCATCACTCTTCCACTCAGGATACAACAGCCGGCCTTAACTCACACTCCCCCACGTGGTTACAGACTTACTAGCTGAACTTCAGTTGCCAACAGTAATTTCAGTCTCTATCAAATTACCCTGAGAAAAAGAAATATTCTGTACATCAGTCTCAGTGGGAGCAGTAGAAGAAGATGAAACAAAACAACTGTGGCTTCTAACTGGCTAGTCAAATTTCCCCCAACTCTGAAAAAGCTACTGCAAGAGTTAATTTCCACTTACCCCTTAGGTGCAGCTACAATGGAATGGATGATAGAGCAGGGTGCAGAAAGCACAGACCCTGCATGGGGATGTGAGGGGACTGTCCCACTCCAACAAACAAGAAAAAAAACCTTCAAGATTTTGGAACAGATTTGACTAAAAGTATCTTGATAGATAAGCCAGTTTTCAGTCAGTGACTCTAAAAATCACTGGTGTGGCCCAAAAGCTAGTGCAGAACAGTTTCAGAGCAGGTATGTCACATCAGACAAATCTAAACAGATCTGACATTGTCACCAACAGTGACTAACAACCATGGATTCAGCTTACCAAGACTATGCAAGGCTTGTGGCATAAAGATTACTGTACAAGCTATCCATGCCAACTCCAGTGACATACAGGGACAAATCCCTGACTACAGCTCACGTGGCCTGAGTTCTGGCAGCACTGTGTGTGCTTGAAACAGCCTGTAGGACATGACAGGAGTGGGGAAAGGGTGGAACAGGTCGGGTCATTGAATTACTTAATGTCGAATAGGAAAGACAGCAAGGCAAACTGTGTCTTTGGAGCAGCCATTCAGGTCACCAAACTACCAGATAGTGGTAGCCTTCAAGAGGAGAGTTTTGGCAGCCTCTGGAATGCAACAAAACACATGTCCCATAAAACCAGGGAAGGGTCACGACACCAATAGGGGTACAAGCAACAGTCATGGCGGCCTGACAGCCCTTCTCCAGATGGCTCTTGTCCCCTGTAGTTCTAAGAGGGCACTCACCATGAAGGAATGAATGGGTTCAAGTCGAGGCAGTGACAGCTTAATGTTTGGCAGATAATGGAGCAAAAACAATCTAGAAAAAAATATATACAAGTTATCAGGCAGTACAGTAGGTTCCAGGGTAATATTTTGGCTCAGTAACTGGACAAAAAGGAAATGGCACACAGAATCTATACTAAATATGAGAATGCTTGGTACTGCACTGCAAAGGTTCAGTTCTGGGGAAAGTCCTAATCAATTTCTGTATGAGCAACATTACAAAGGTACAAGATGTTAAGGTAAGCCTATCTGAGAATACCTAGAATACAGCCAACATGAAAGGTGGGCACCCCAGGATGAAATCAAGGTTAGATAAGATCACAGGATGTACAAGAATTGCGTTCAATGCAAACCAAAGCACAACACCACATCTGGCTGATAAAAATCACATAAGAAGGCCACATTCTGGTGATATAGTGCTGAATAATTTAAATGATTGAGAAAAAGGTACAATGTTAATTTACCATCACTGTTTCATAGTGACTGGTTCTCCTGACAGGTTGTTGGCTGCTTTGGATGTCTGGTCTCTTTGTTTGCGTTTTTTCTCCAACATCCCAAAGAAATGCTGGTAGGTGAACTGCCAATTCTTATACTGCTGATACATGGGTGTGTGGGTATAAACAAGTATGTATGCTCATTGTGTGTGCGTTCAAGCACATGTGAACAAAAACAGACCCTGTATCCAGTGATGGCTGGGTATTTTATCCAGGACTGGTGTTTGCATCATGCCTACTACATGCTAGGAAATGCTTCTGGATCTCCACAATCATGAAACTGAAAACAGTGGGCAATCGACATAAAAATGCAATGAACAGAGCTCAAGGAATCCTGACATGTACTACTGCCACTGGAAATATGAAACATTCAGTCTCAGTGTAAAATATAGTCTCCTATACAAAAACTTGTTCCCCCTTTACAGAGACATTTAAGCCATACCACAGGACCACACTTTTGCAGGGACGATGACAAAAAGCAGTGCAGAGAAAGGCAACAAAAGTGATACAAGATCTACACCACAATAACTGCAAAGAAAGGCAAAGGCCACGGTAAAAAAAAAGTTTCTCTTCCTGTGAAATTAGTTTTGTCCTTAGGCAAATATGCAAAATATCTGGGCACCCTAACCTTTCCTGTTCTTTTTAATACAACATTTGATGTTGGCAACTGTGTAATCTCTGCCTGTTGGCATTTCTCTGTTAAGGTGCCAGCTTCAATAGACTACAGTAACAGGTGAAAGTCTTTGCCGAGTTCAGTTTACAGCAAGTTTTTGAAGTTGACAGTTTAATATCTACTTCTCAAACTGATTGTAAATGGATGTGCTCTGCAGCAGAGGCAAACTCAGCATGTCTGGACTGCATACGCTCATGACAAGCACCACTTGGGAAAGAAAACGATAAGTCTGCTTATGGGTAACAATTTTTTTTATTTTATTATACTGACCTCAACTTTACTAAATATACACATCCTGCATGCCAAACAAGATGAATTCTTGTTGAATAAAACACCACATTGTGATATTAACACACTTAACTGAATCCGGGACTTATCTTCTAACCTGCTTTTCAAAAAATATCAGGTAATATCCAACGGGTCCGATAACAGAGAGGGTGTTTTAAGTTTTAGGAACCAGTTTACGTTATGAAAGCATTTCTACATGGTGTGTTGTAAAGGTGTTTAATGCACTTCTTGAAAGACCTGTACCGGTTTTAAACATTTTGTTTTAACTGGAATGCATATTACCTAACAGCACAGTATTTTCTAGGAATTATAATCTGTAAAATAATTTGTTTCTCCAAGTGATAAGAGGCTCAAGTCAGTGATTTCAAACTTAACTGGCTGTCCCAGACCCGTTAAACCACTACTTTAGAATTAATCGAACATGTACAAAGTCCTAACAGATACTCTGCAACTGACAAATGTTCTTTAACTTGAGCGGATATGAACCTCAAAAGAATTTTGCATTAAATGAATTATGAAAGTACTTTTTTAATGTTATTTGTGATCAGTTGCAATGAAATCAGACTTGCAGGCAACTGAATATTTTGAAGGAGAAAACACAGTTTTAGATGTTTTAAGAATTAATTTAGTGTTGAGCTGTGATTTTTTTTTTTTATAAATGTGGATTGGTAAGGCCATTACATTATTATGCATGTTGTAAATTAAAAATAATACATTTTAAGCAAAAGTTTTCTAGCTATTGACCATTCTGCATTTACAAATAAAATTCAAGTCAATATAAAAACGGCTAGGTCCGTATCGACAAACAGCTTTTTGATGATTCAACCATGTACTTTAAAACAACAATCTGCAATTATAAAATTAAAAAGATTAGAAATCTATGCAGATTCATAACTAAAGTAGCATTACAGGAGAGTAAGATTCAGTACTAATAAGGGAAACCCATCTTAAACGTGGACAGTGGTTAATAGTATGCCAAGCCAAAAGGACTCTTGCCATCCTTGACTACCAAATTTAAAATGTATTTTTATTTAGCATTTGTTTATCGGGATCCTCCCTGTGGTCGCATGGGTTTCCTCCCACATCCCAAAGACATGCTGTAGGTGGATTGGACGCTCTAAATTGGTCCTAGATGTGAGTGTGTGTCTTCCGTGGAAGGTTGGGCACCAGGCTGGCAACTCGACACTGTAAAACTCCACTGCCAATCATGAACGGACAGGTGATCCACTGTGGCGACCCCTAACCGGGAAAAGCCAAAAGAAGAAGCATTTAACAACAATAAACAGGAACACCAATAGTGGAAAAGTGGCTGCGAGCAGATGTAAAGCCAGTATGTAAAATAATATAACAATTCCTGCTCGCAGTCAAACCAGGCTGTGAGTCAACAGTAAACCGTTTCACGTCTCTTCAGACCTTCCAAACTCAAAGTTCCAAACCACGTCTCTTCAGACCTTTAAATCTTTTAGAAGGATATGAGGCCACATCTAATGAAATGAATATATCCAAACTCAATTCTTAGCACGAATAAAAGCTTTCTTTATTAATATCCGCAGTTGGTAAGCGCTTTCGCTATACAGCTTTGTCAAACCCATAATGACCAATACTAAAGAGGTGTTTATATAGTGTTATTCTAAGTAGGATAAATAAAACAATAAATCAATTAAACAATGATTAAAGCTTCTCTTAAAGATACACAAGCACTCTAAAGCAAAAGACTTAAGTTAAAAGCATATGTCCAATATCAATTCTAACATTCAAACTGATTTAAATTGATTTAAAATATTAAAATACATTCATAAAATCTGAATATACTTAAAATATTAATATAGAATTGTAAAAACAACATAAGCATTAACAAAGATTCCCTATTATTTGTTTAAACAGCTCATTCAACTAGTTCATAACATGTTAATACACCTAAGACTAGAGGAGGTGATGTTGAGAATTACACTGAGCAGGCAGAAACCAAGTGGATTATCAAATTACAAGCACATATACCCCCAGGGCTAAATGACAGGATTCCTCTGAAACCTGCACTTAAAAATAGAAAATATAGGTTGAGATGAATTAGTTGTTTAAACAAATAGGGAATCTTTGTTAATGCTTATGTTGTTTTTACAATTCTATATTAATATTTTAAGTATATTCAGATTTTATGAATGTATTTTAATATTTTAAATCAATTTAAATCAGTCTGAATGTTAGAAAGTCTAATTTGGTATTGGACATATGCTTTTAACTTAAGTCTTTTGCTTTAAAGTGCATATATATCTTTAAGAGAAGCTTTAATCATTCTTTAATTGATTTATTGTTTTATTTATCCTGCTTAGAACAACACTATATAAACAGCTCTTTAGTATTGGTCATTATGGGTTTGACAAAACTGTATAGCGAAAGCGCTTTCCAACTGTGGATATTAATAAAGAAAGCTTTTATTCGCGCTCAGAATTGAGTTTGGATATATTCATTTCATTAGATGTGGCCTCATATCCTTCTAAAAGATTTAAAGGTCTTAAGATACATGGTTTGGAACTTTGAGTTTGGAAGGTCTGAAGAGACATGAAACAGTTTACTGTTGACTCACAGCCTGGTTTGACTGCGAGCAGGAATTGTGTTTTACTATTTTATATACCAAGAAGAAGCATTTGTTCACCAGGAGGGTCAGACTGGGATGACAAAGCATTCCTCTTTCCAGAGGAGGCCTGAAGAAAAACTCCTTACTATAAAATACAGGAATACACATTTTACATAAATCATGTACCTTATCTGCATGAAGAAAAACAATTCAACATAGGCACTTATGAATAAAATGGCACACAAGCTATTTACAGCAAATACACTTATTAACTCCACAAGATGCGAACAGTATCCAGAGAGCTTATGTTTCACATATGAGTAACAGCACACTAGAGGAGGACAGGAAGGTTTTAGAGATAAGTATGGGCAGAAAATTGTTAGGCTGGACCGAGAAAAGAAAAAAAGGAGGTAGGTAAGGGTGCCCCGAAATAGAACAAAGAGGTGGGTAAGGGTGCCCAGAGATAGGACAAAGAGGTGGGTTAAGGGTTCCAGTGAAAGTAGTGGGTTAGGGATAGTGAGGATGGGGCTAGAGGAAGAAATGGGTATTGGAGTAAAGTTAGTGGTTTAGGGGTAGCAAGTAGGTTGTGAGGAAAGAAAAACAAAATAGCAGTTAGGAAATATGATAAGGATGTTAACGGGTATGGTTAACTGTCATCAGAAAAGGAAGGGATACAAATAAAGTTATTACAGAGTTTGGGGTTGGATGTTGCTGGTGTAAAGCAGCAATTAGTCAGGAGAACGGCATAAACAAATTAAGTGATCCCTGAGCAGAGATTTAAAGTTAGACTGTCAATTTGATTTGAGAGTTCCATAGTTTTACGATAGTTTGAATACAGTGAGTCACTTGCTGAGTTCAGAGATTCTGAGATAGTAATAAGGGCTTGTCACTTAGAAGTGATCAGTTAGGCTTGCATTTTTGTAGGATGAACTGGACAGCCTTAAGGTTTGTGTATTAAAAGTTTAGATGTTGATAGTTGAGTGAAGTGAAATAAAGGTGATGAGAGCTCCAGCCATTTTAGCCATTTGCGTGCTTTGCAGTGGTGAGAGGGAGACTGACCGCAAACCTATCAATTTTTGTATATAACAAGCTTCTATCTTAAGTTTTCTGGGTTGCATTGAGGTTAGTAAGCATGGGATATGCGTAGAAAAGTATTGGGAGAAGGTATGTGGTTATTGATTTCCTTGCCCTGTATGGTGCTGATTTGTACAGTAGCTTCTGAAGAGTTTTTTTATTGTCAGAGCAATGTGCTAGTTATATCTACGGCTGTCATCTATTGTTACTCCTAGTAGCTTAGTATGGGGTACTAACTCAAGTGTTGTACTATTTTTGAGGAAATACTGAATGAGTTTTTTTTTGTTTGTTTTTTGTGAGCAAAAAGATGGTTGGGGTGAGCAGCACTAATTTGGCTTTGTTAAAGGTCAAGGAGGAGGATGTAGTGTTGTAGCAAAGTTTAGATAAATGAAAAGGATTCTCACGTATGTTTGAGCAGTTTTTCTGTAGTTGGTGTGGAGTAAACCAGGGTAGAGGGGTAGAGCCATCACCATAATGAACTAGTTTGACAGCCGAGTAAAGAGATTGTTGGTAAAAATATTAAGCCATAAGGGCTTGAAGCTCAGAGACATGTCTGGCAAAAGTATGGACCAACAGAAGAACAGGCTTCCAAAAACAATGCTGCAAGGAAGCTGAAGCCACAGGTTCAAAAGGAGTCTGGGTCAATTTCTCCATAATAAAATTAAGGTCCCAGAAGGAGGAACAGACTTCCTGGGTGGTCTACTATGAAATATACCCTTAAGAAACTGTTTACCCTCAAATGTAGATGCTAAAGGGGGTGCTACATGCAGACAAGTAGAAATAGCTGACAAGTGGGCCTTAACAGAAGAATATGCCAACCCACCATTGAGTAGCTCAAGCAGATAAGAGTGAACCAAAGCCAGATACAAAGAAAGTGGACCCAGGTTATGAGAAAGACACCAAACAGAAAACCTCTTCCATTTGGATAAACAAGATTTCCTAGTAGTGGGTTTCCTGGTCTCCTGCAGGACCCTAAGTAAGTTCTCAGAAAAAAAAAAAAGATATCTATATGGAATCAAAATCCTAATCACCCACAGTGTCAGTTGAAGAGTGGACAGGTGAGGATGGATGAGAGATCCCTGGTCTTGGGTGAGTAGGTCCACCCTGTGAGGTAAGTTGTGATAAATGCCCTTGGCTAAATGCAGAAGAGGGAACCAATGCTGTCTGGGCCAAAAAGAGTCACCAGCAAGATTTTAGGAGCATCCTGCTTTATTCTTAACAGGACTTTTGG
>NC_056744.1:1446615391-1446620391 GCF_019279795.1 Protopterus annectens | reverse complement strand
GAAAATTAACTGAAATATAAAAACAGTTTCTGGTTATTTTTCAGTCGGATATCTGGAGTTTGTTTGGTAAGGTGTTAATCAAATTTTAACAATGATTTTATGTTTATTCTGGATGTAGTAAAAGTTGCATAACACTGCCAATATTGTTATGCAATTCTCGGATGAGAGTGTCAATTTCATTTGGATCGGATACGTACAAAAATCTAGGCAAATACCACCACAGACACATATTGATTGATTGTTGTTGAAACTTCTGCACTCAATATGCCACTGTAAAAAATGTAGGGTAGCACTGTAGTTGCTCAATTTAACTTGCATAACAGACATCAGAAGATCCACATCTATTTAGATAGCAGCTTAGTACGTGAAAAGTCACCCATTTTACAGCCATCACATCCTGTAAACAACTACTTAACCATGTGCTGACCGTTTATCTAAAGGTCTTCTTTACAGATCTTTATTGTTGCTCTTTAGGTCTCCTTATACACACACACACACACACACACACACACACACACACACACACCACACATCTATACACGCACACACACCACAACACATCTATACATACATACACACACACACACACACACACACACACACACACACACACACACAACACATCTATACACACACACCACACACATCTATACACGCACACACACACCACACACATCTATACACGCACACACACACACACACACACACACACACACACACACACACATACCACACATATACACGCACGCGCACACACCATACACATCTATACACGCACATCTATACATGCACACACACACACCACGCACATCTATACATGCACACACACACACGCACATCTATACACGCACACACACACGCACATCTATACACGCACACACACACCACACACATCTATATACGCACACACACACCACACACATCTATATACGCACACACACACACACACACATCTATATACGCACACACACACACACACATCTATATACGCACACACACACACATCTATATACGCACACACACCTATACACGCATCTATACACACACATCTATACACACACACATCTATACATGCACACACACATCTATACACACACACATCTATACATGCACACACACATCTATACACACACACACACACCTATACACACACACACACACCTATACACACACACACACACACCTATACATACACACACACACACACACACCTATACATACACACACACACACACACACACCTATACATACACACACACACACACACCTATACATACACACACACACACACACACACACCTATACACACACACACATATATATACACACACACATCTATACCTACACACACAACACATCTATACACACACACACCACACAACACATCTATACACACACACACCACACAACACATCTATACACACACACACACACACACATCTATACACACACCACACACACACATCTATACACACACCACACAACACATCTATACACACACCACACAACACATCTATACACACACACACACACACACACATCTATACACACACACACACACATCTATACACACACACACACACACACACACACACACATCTATACACACACACACACACACACACACAACACATCTATACACACACACACACACACACCACATCTACACACACCACACAACACATCTACACACACACCACACAACACATACACCACACACATCTATACACGCACGTGCACAGACAACACATCTATACACGCACACACACCACACGCATCTATACATGCGCATCTATACATGCACACACACACCACACACATCTATATGCACACACACACCACACACATCTATACATGCACACACCACACACATCTATACACACACACACACCACACACATCTATACACACACACCACACACACACCACACACATCTATACACGCACACCACACACACACCACACATCTATACACGCACACACCATACACACCTATACACACACACCACACACACACCACACATCTATACACGCACACACCATACACACCACATATCTATACACGCATACACACACCACACATCTATACAAGCACACACACACCACACATCTATACACGCACACACACACACCACACATCTATACACGCACACACACACACCACACATCTATACATGCACACACACACACCACACATCTATGCACGCACACACACACATCTATACACGCACACACACACACCTCTATACACACACACACACACCTCTATACACGCGCACACACACACCTCTATACACGCGCACACACACACCTATACACGCATCTATACACGCACACACATCTATACACGCACACACACCACACACATCTATACACACACACACACACACACACACACACACACACACACACACACACACACACACACACACACACACACACATCTATACACGCACACACATCTATACACGCACACACATCTATACACGCACACACATCTATACACGCACACACACACCACACACATCTATACACGCACACACACACACACACATCTATACACACACACCACACACATCTATACACACACACACACACACACACACACACATCTATACACACACACACACACACACATCTATACACACACACACACACCACACATCTATACACACACACACACACACATCTATACACACACACACACACACACACACACACACACACACATCTATACACACACACACATCTATACACACACACACACACACACACACACACACACACACACACACCATACACATCTATCCACACACACACCATACACATCTATCCACACACACACCATACACATCTATCCACACACACACACACATCTATACACACACACACACATCTATACACACACACACACACATCTATACACACACACACATCTATACACACACACACACATCTATACACACACACACATCTATACACACACACATCTATACACACACACACATCTATACACGCACACACACACCTATACACGCACACACACACCTATACACGCACACACCAAATACATGCACATACACACCACACCCATATATACACGCACACACACACACCCATATATACACGCACACACACATACACCCATATATACACGCACACACACCACACACATCTATACACGCACATGCACGCACACCACCCAACTATACACGCACACACACCACATACACATCTATACACGCACACCACATACACATCTATATACGCATGCACACACACACCACACCACATACACATCTATACACGCGCGCGCACACACACAAACCACATACACATCTATACATGCGCATACACACACGCACACCACATACACATCTATATACGCACGCACACACACACACCACATACACATCTATACACGCGCGCACACACACACCACCCATCTATACACGCGCACACACACACACACCACCCATCTATACACGCACACACACCACCCATCTATACACGCACACACACACACCACCCATCTATACACGCACACACACCACCCATCTATACACGCACACACACCACCCATCTATACACGCACACACACCACCCATCTATACATGCACACACACCGCCCAACTATACACGCACACACACACAACCCATCTATACACGCACACAACCCATCTATACACGCACACACACACACACACACACACACACACACCACCCATCTATACACACACACACACACCACCCATCTATACACGCACACACACACACCACCCATCTATACATGCACACACACACACCACCCATCTATACACGCACACACACACACACACCACCCATCTATACACGCACACACACACACACACACACCACCCATCTATACACGCACACACACACACACACACACCACCCATCTATACACGCACACACACACACACACCACCCATCTATACACACACACACACACACACACACACACCCATCTATATACACACACACACACACACACCCCCATCTATACACACACACACACACACACACCCATCTATACACACACACACACACACCCATCTATACACACACACACCCATCTATACACACACACACACACACCACCCATCTATACACACACACACACACACACCCATCTATACACACACACACACACACACCCATCTATACACACACACACACACACCCATCTATACACACACACACACACACCCATCTATACACACACACACACACCCATCTATACACACACACACACACCCATCTATACACACACACACACACACACACACACACACACACACACACACACACACACACACACACACACACACCACCCATCTATACACACACACACACACCACCCATCTATACACGCACACACACACACACCACCCATCTATACACGCACACACACACACACCACCCATCTATACACGCACACACACACACACCACCCATCTATACACGCACACACACACACACCACCCATCTATACACGCACACACACACACCACCCATCTATACACGCACACACACACACCACCTCTATACACGCACACACACACACACCTCTATACACGCACACACACACACACCCATCTATGCACAGACACACACCCATCTATACACGCACACACACACACCACCCATCTATACACGCACACACACACACCACCCATCTATACACGCACACACACACACCACCCATCTATACACGCACACACACACACCACCCATCTATACACGCACACACACACCACCCATCTATACACGCACACACCACCCATCTATACACGCACACACCACCCATATATACACGCACACACACACCCATATATACACGCACACACACACCCATATATACACGCACACACACACACACACACACACACACACCCATCTATACACGCACACACACACACCACCCATCTATACACGCACGCACACACACACACACACACACACACACCACCCATCTAT
>NC_056744.1:1446540391-1446610391 GCF_019279795.1 Protopterus annectens | reverse complement strand
AGTTTTATGAAATATATGTGTGTGAATGAAAGAGAGAATAGAGGAATGATGAGGATGCAGGGAGTAGAGTTGGCTAAGGTGGATGAGTTTAAATACTTGGGATCAACAGTTCAGAGTCATGGCGAGTGTGGAAGAGAGGTGAAGAAGAGAGTACAGGCAGTGTGGAATGGGTGGAGAAGAGTGTCAGGAGTGATTTGTGACAGACGAGTACCAGTAAGAGTGAAAGGGAAGGTCTACAGAAGGGTAGTGAGACCAGCTATGTTATATGGGTTGGAGACAGTGGCACTGACAAAAAGATAGGAGTTTGAGCTGGATGTGGCAGAGTTAAAGATGTTAAGATTTGCACTGGGTGTGACGAGGGTAGACAGGATTAGGAATAAGTATATTAGAGGGTCAGCCCAGGTTGGACAGTTTGGAGACAAAGCCAGAGAGGTGAGATTGCACTGGTTTGGACATGTGCTGAGGAGGGATGCTGGGTATACTAGGAAAAGGATGCTAAGGATGAAGCTGCCAGGTAAGAGGAAAAGAGGAAGGCCTAAGATAAGGTTTGTTGGTGCGACAGAGCAAGATGCAGAGGACTGGAAGAAATGGAAACAGGTGATCCGCTGTGGCGACCCCTAACCGGGAATAGCTGAAAGAAGAAGATGATGATCTTGGAGTTTTAAAAGAAAGTTCTTGATTAGTGCCCGTTTGCAAACATTTGTATTGCATTCTTTGCCTGTTAAAGGATTCCCTATCTGACTTGCAAAGGAACTGCAAGGCAGTATTTTATTTAAGGGTTGAAGTCTGAAGAAGCGGTGTAATATCACAAAAGCGCTTGCGCTCTATATTAATACAGTGCGTGTCCTGTGCTGTACAGCTCGATATTTTGCTTTATTTTGATACAAGAACAAGACGAGATTTAATCTGAGACACCTGACAACTAAAACAGCGCTGAGTATTTCAGATTTGTCCTGTAACTTTCAACTTCTTTGCTGAAGAATGCTGGGCAAATCCAAAACTAATGGGAAATCAGGGACATTTTTAAATATTACTCTAATTCGCTTAAAATTAATACAGCAAACAATTTGCACCAATACACACTTTCTGATCAATAGGAAATATATAAAACTCTTATGCCTGTCATCAACAGACTATTCCTCAGTAATTTAACAGGAAATCAAAAATTCTAAGGAACAGGGCAAAAGTATAAAGCAAAATCAGGGGTACTTGAGAATTATGACTCTTTTCCACCCCCCTCTCTATTGTTGCCCATCCCTCATTTAAAATCTGACTAAGATGCTTCTCCCAGTCTCATCTCAACTAGTCAGCACTACAAGGTTATACTGGGAAGGCCCTTAACGTAAACAAAACATCCAATTACCTCTCTTTCACATATTCACATTCTGCATGTACCACTGCAATACCTATAACACTAACCTCAATTTCCAGCTTAGGTTTTAAAATCTGCAATGACATCACTGAAGTGCCTATGAACCTCTGCAGGACCCAAATGCCTGGAATCAGTACAGCTGTTTTACTTCTGGAGAGAGGGGAAACAAAAGGACATTAATTCTTAGCCTTTCTAGAGACCAATAATTGCTGTAGAGCCTATGGTCAACTTCTCTGGAGACAGCTTTGGAGCAGTGCTTGTGTTTAGTTCCTGCTGAGAAATGGAGCAGGGGAACATTACTTCGTAGTTGTTTCTAAGAAGGTGAGGTGTATGGGACTTCTTTAATGGGCCTGGTTGCCTTTTCAGTGGAAGCCTCTTCATTTTAGATTTTGGACCGTCACACAGCTCTGTGCCCTACTTGGATGAGCTGCTGAACAAGCTACCCAGTGCATCTACCAAGAGAACACAGCAAGCCCACTGACCCAGGCAACACCGAAGACAAGAGGACCAACTGCTGGAGAACCTGCAGCTTCCTTCTTGAGAACCACTTTGGAATTGGTGCTGCCCTTTTAATTGCATGTCCCTACAGTAAGATCAGCCCTAGCAGTAGCACTAGTGACTGGGCAGCATATTAACTGCCTCATGCTTACCAACCTTTTCTCCTTCACGGATACAACTTATTTAACCTAAAGGCCAGCCTCTTGCACACCATATATTTCAGTAAGTGGACACCAACACATCACAGGCAACTAACATTAGAGCCATCTCTGCTGAAGCTGTGAAGAAATCACTACCTAACCTTCCTAGTCATTGCTTAGACAAACAGCCACCATTTATTACCATACCAAAAATACACTCTCAGCTGCACCTCCACTTAAGTCTGGCTCCAAGCACATTCACAAGGTCTTCAGAGGCTGTGGCCACAAAGAACAATGTACTGGTAAGTAAGCAACTCCAAGACAGACAAACTGATGTTCCACTCACAAAAATGAGCACAGATTCATGGACAGCTGTGTCTCTGCTGATTTTGTAATGTGACCAAAGCCCTTAGCTCCCTCTGCCCAAAATAAGAATACACCCTTTTAGTTGTCCACATAAAGATGAATGACCTTACATATTCCACCCTAAGAGAGATTCAGAGGAATATGGTTGGAGCTTCCCATGCATGTGTCCAAGGTAGGAAAGCCACTTGTTTTGAATAATTAATTACTGTGATACCTCTAAGAATGACAGCATAATTCTAAAACAAACTGGCAGCATCAACTGGCTGACAATCTTTCCACTGCTCTTGCACAAATAAACACTCTAGCACACCAAGAACACACACACCATCACACCTCTTCCATAGTTAGGCATTCCAAACAAAACATCACTATATAATGCATATGCCATTTTAAAGAGCAACATCCTTTATTGGTTAGTATTAACACTTAGCGTCACTATTAATCATCATACCAAAATACCAACATTAGGCCAACGTGAAATGATAAAGTACAGTTGTGTACACTTACCATAAATGTAGATGTTAGAGCGTATTCACAGTTGCAGTCATTACATTTGGGTTATCTGCCTACAAGTAGCCCTCAGTCGGCCTGATTAACAATGTCTTGGTTCCTGCATCAGTTGTTGTCCCTCCTTCCATGTCAGGTCATCAGGGGTATTTAAAAACATGCAGCCGGCGCCATTACATCAGTTTTTCTTGCCTCAGATGTTAGGTGCCCCCCCTAATGGGGAGCAATTAAATACAAAAGTACAATGATATACCTCCAACAAAAAAAAACAAACACCAAAAAGGCTTTTAAGCATAGTAAAGGAAAGTAGAGGTATAGCCAAAATAAGTTAGGGGGCTGGAGGGAGGGTAACCAGGACTGCAACAATGAATACACTCGAACATCTACATTTATGATAAGTGTACACAACTGTACTATGTTCTTCGTGTTTCACTGTTGCAGTCATTACATTTAGGTAGATTCCCAAAGCTACGGTTGGGAGGAGGAATTTAGATAGCATTAGGACCAGCTATAAGGCCCTGCAAGACTGCAGTGGCAAAGCCAGCTCTGGATTTAGAGAAAATTGGCAAATAATAATGCTTGGTAAAGTATGCACAGAATTCCAGGTAGCAGCTTCTAGAATGTCCCTGGTAGGGATGCCTCTGAGAAAGGCAGTAGAGGTAGATGCAGCCCTGGTGGGAGTGAGGTCTGATCCCCTGGGGGATAGGTTTTCCATGGTGCTTACAGCAGAAATTAATGCAATGGCTTATCCATTTAGAAATTATTTGCTTTGAAAAAGCCTTCCCCTCAGCCCCTGCAGCAAATGCCACGAGCAGATGTTCAGATTTCCTTTGAGGTTTAGTCCTGTCCATGTAGAATCTAAGTTGTCTGTGCACATCTAAGGAATGCAGTATTCGTTCCCTTTTGTTCTGTGGATTGGGAAAAAGGTTGGCAAATGAATAGACTGATTAAGAGCCACACTGGACACCACCTTGGGCATGAAGGATGGATTTGTTCTGAGGGACACCCTGTCCGCATGAAAGATGGTGAAAGGCTCCACTGCCATAAGGGCTTGTAATTCAGATACCCTTCTAGCTGAAGTGATTGTTAAAAGGAAAGCTATTTCCTAAGAAAGAAATTTTAATTCTGCAGTAGCAGCTGCCTCAAAAGGAGGTAGAGTGGGTTTCTCCAAAACAAAGTTAAGGTCCCAGGCTGGGGTTGGAGCTCTCCTGGGTGGTCTCAAATTTTTGGTCCCTCTGAGGAACTGCTTGAGCAGTGGATGAGAGAAGAGGGGAGGTTCTGTGCTATAATGAGCTGAAATGGCTGAGGCGTGGATTTTAATGGAGGAAAAAAAGACAGGCCCTTGTGAAGCATCTCAGTTAAGTATTGTAAAATCTGAGGTAAATTGGGCGCTGCTATGCTCATCCCTTGAGATGAGTTCCAGGCACAGAATCTTTTCCATTTTTCAGCATAAGGATTTTCTAGTACTAGGCCTTCTTGCATCTAAAATTATATCCATCACAGGTTTACTGAGGAATGGTAGAGGAGAGATTATGTAATTAGCCAGGCTGCAAGGTTCAGTGTTAGAAGCTGAGGGTGCAGAATCTGGTTCTCCTGCTGAGACAACAGGGAAGGAGTCTTGAGGTAGGTGCCATGGGGATAACCATGACACACTGCGCAGGAGGGGTTACCAGTGTTGGCGTGGCCAGTCTGGAGCAATCAAAATCATCCTTGGTTTGTCCTGTTTGATTTTTAGTAGTACTTTGGAAAGCAGAGGTGGGGGGGGGGCATAGACTGATGTTTTTCCAGCTGAAGGACAGAGCATCCACTTTCCAGGCTTGTTTGTGAGGAGTCCTTGTGCAAAATTTGTCCAATTGGTAGTTCTGGGGAGAGGCAAACAGGTCTATATCTGGGCTCCCCCATTTGCTTGTCAACATGTTGAAAATCCTTGGTTCCAGTTTCCACCTGTGTGGGTCCATGAGGTTTCTGCTTAGTCCATCTGCCAGTGTATTTCATTTTCCTGGCAGGAATTGAGCTTGTAGGTGCACTTGGTTACTCAAGGCTGTGTTCCACAATGCCATGGCTAGTATGCAGAGGGGGTAAGAATATGTACCCCCCCCAACTTGTTTATGTGCCACAACAGTGGTGTTGTCTGTCTTTACCATAAGTTGTCCTGGAAGAATGTGGTCCTTGAAGGCTGTCAGAGCATTCTGTACAGCTAACAATTCTTTTTGATTGATATGTAGGTGCATTTGACTTGGGTTCCATTTGCCCTGAATGCACTTCCCTGCCAGGTGAGCCCCCCATGCATAGTCTGATGCGTCGGTTGCTAGGGTTTGGGCAGCAGGGGGTGGTGTGAAAGGTAGTCCCTTGTTTTGGTGGCAGGCCTCTGCCCACCAAAGAAATTCTAGGTGTAGGCATGGTATAATAGAAATCATTGCTTCTAGATCCTGAGAATGTTGGCACCATGAGCTTTTTAGATACCACTGTAGTTTCCTCATATGCAGTCTTGCATATGGAATTAGAAGAATGCAGGAGACCATGAACCCAAAGGCTTGCAGTATTTGTCTTGCAGATAGCAGGGTTTTTGTGGCCACTTGTTTGAAGTAGGTTGTCAAATGAATTTGTTTCTCTGGCGTGAGGTAAACCATCTGGGAAGTTGTATTCAAGCTTGCTCCCAGGAATATAATTTGTTGACAGGGTACCAGGTGCGATTTCTTTTAGTTTAGGGTGTACCCCAGACAAATTAGAACCCTTTGTACAAAGGCCAGATGATACAAAAGTATGTCCTGGCTTTCTGCCTGAATTAGACAATCGTCCAGGTATGGGTATATTTGAATATTTCTTTGCCTGCAAAATGAATAACTGGAGCTAGGCACTTTGTGAATACCCTGGGTGCAGTAGATAAGCCAAAGGGCAGTGCAGAGAAAGTACAGTTGTGTACACTTACCATAAATGTAGGAGTGTATTCACTGTTGCAGTCATTACATTTGGGTAATCTGCTGGCAGGTTGCCCTCAGTCGGCTTGAATAACAAAGTCTTGGGTCCTGCTTCGGTAGCTGTCTCCTCTTCCATGACGTCAGGTTGTCAGGGGTATAAAACATGCAGCCGATGCCATTTTATTCAGTTTTTCTTGCCCCAGATGTCAGGTGTCCCCCAAATGGGGAGCAAAAAAAATAAATAAATAGTAAAAATATATAAATGCACTTTTAGAAACAAACTTTACCCTCATCTAAAAGCAAATACATCACAAAGGCTTTTGAGTACAGTGAAGGAAAGAAAAGGTATAGAAAGGGGGATGGCGGGTGGGTAACCCAGACTGCAACAGTGAATACAAATCGAACATCTACATTTATGGTAAGTGTACACAATTGTACTATGTTCTTCGTGTTTCACTGTTACAGTCATTACATTTGGGTAGAATCCCAAAGCTATGGATGGGAGGATGGAACTAAACAGCATTAGGAGCGGCTATAAGGCCCTGCAGAACTGCAGTGGCAAAGCCTGCCCTGGATTTGGAGAAGAGAGGCAAATGATAATGCTTTGTGAAGGTATGAACAGAGCTCCAAGCAGCAGCTTCTAGAATGTCTTTGGTTGGAACCCCTCTGAGAAAAGCTGCTGAAGTAGAGGCAGCCCTGGCTGAATGTGATCTGATCCCCTTGGGCACAGGTTTACCATGGTGCAAGCAGCAGAAACGAATGCAGTGGCTTATCCACTTAGAAATAGTCTGCTTTGATATAGCCTTCTCCTCTGACCCTGCAGCAAATGCTACCAGTAGTTGCTCGGACTTTTAGAGATTTGGTCCTGTTTAAGTAGAATCTTAGCTGTCTGTGTACATCCAATGAATGCAGAATCCGCTCCCCCTTGTTCTGCGGATTTGGGTAAAATGTTGGCAGGTGAATGGTCTGTTTAAGAGCCACACTGGATACCACTTTAGGCATTAAAGAAGGATTGGCCCTGAGCGACACCATGTCCGGGTAAATTATAATAAAAGGCTCCACTGCCATGACAGCCTGTAGTTCTGAAACCCTTCTTGCTGAAGTGACTGCCAAGAGAAAAGCTGTTTTCCAAGATAGAAATTTTATATCCGCAGTAGCTGCTGGTTCAAAAGGAGGCAGGGTGAGTTTTTCCAGCACAAAATAGAGGTCCCATGCAGGGGTTGATGATCTTCTGAGAGGCCTTAAATTTTTGGCCCCTCTTAAGATACTGTTTAAGCAGAGGATGAGAAAAGAGGGGAGGTTCTGTGTTTAACAAGCCGAGATGGCAGAGGCATGGATTTTTATTGAAGAAAACGATAGGCCCTTGTCAAGCATCTCCGTCAAATATTGTAAAATCTGAGGAATATTGGGCTTTGCTGTGTCTGTTCCGTGTGCTTTGTTCCAAGCACAGAATTTTTTCCATTTATCAGCATAACATCTTCTAGTACTAGGCCTTCTGGCTTCCAAAATGACATCAATCACAGATTTACTGAGAGGTGTTGTTTGAATCATTAGTTGATCAGCCATGCTGGAAGATTCAGAGTTTAGAGCGGAGTGTGCAGAATTTGATAATTCTGTTGTGACAGTAGAGGAGGTATTTGAGGCAAGTACCATGGAGGAAGCAGACATATATTACTTAGAAGTGGGTACCAGTGCTGGCGAGGCCAGTCCGGAGCAACTAGGATCATTTTTGTTTTTTCCTGTCTGACTTAGTAAGACCTTTGAGAGTAGAGGCAGAAGGGGAAAGGCATAGCATCTGCTTTCCATGAGTTCTTGTGCAGAATTTGTTCAACTGATAATTTTGGGGAGAGGAAAATAAATCTAGGTCTGGTTTCCCCCATTTCTGTGTTAACATGCTGAAGATTTGTGGATCCAGTTTCCATTTGTGCGGGTCCATAAGATTTCTGCTTAGGTCGTTTGCCAGAGTATTTTGCTTTCCTGGCAGGAATTGAGCTTGCAGATGTATTTGGTAAGTCAAGGCTGTGCTCCACAAAGCCATGGCTAGTCTGCAAAGGGGGTAGGAATGTGCACACCCATGCTTGTTTATGTACCACATAACCGTGGTGTTGTCAGTCTTATCAGCAGTTGTCCTGGATGAAGTAAGTCCTTGAAGGCTGTCAGAACATTCTGAACAGCTACCATCTCTTTCTGGTTGATATGCAGATGCATTTGGTTTGGGCTCCATTTGCCCTGATGGGCCCCCCAAGCATAGTCTGATGCATCTGTAGTTAGGGTTTGGGTGGCAGGGGGTAGCGTGAATTGTAATCCCTTGTTTTGGTGACATGTCTCTGCCCACCAAAGAAACTCCTGTTGTAGGCAGGGAATGAGGGGAATCAAGGTTTCCAGACTGTGACAATGTTGACTCCATAAATTTTTTAGGTACCATTGACGTTTCCTCATATGCAGTCTCGCATATGGAATTAGTAGAATGCAGGATGCCATGAACCCCAAAGCCTGCAGAATTTGTCTTGCAGATAACTGGGTTTTTGTTGCCATTTGTTTGAAGTATGTTGTCAGTTGCCTTTGTTTGTCTGGCATGAGGTAAGCCATCTGGGCAGTTGTATTCAAGCTTGCACCCAGGAATGTAATTATTTGAGAGGGTACCAGTTGGGATTTCTTTTCATTTATAGTGTACCCTAGGCATGCTAGAAGCCTTTTTACAAATGCCAGATGTTGAAGAAGAGTGTCCTTGTCCTCTGCTTGAATGAGACAGTCGCCCAGATAAGGATGAATGTGTATGCTTCTTTGTCTGCAGAATGCAATTACTGGTGCCAGGCACTTTGTAAAGACCCTGGGCGCAGTAGATAAGCCAAAGGGCAGTGCAGAGAATTGGTAATGCAAAAAACCTGCTTTGAAGTGTAGGTATCTTCTGCTGGATTCCCTTATTGGGATATGCAGGTATGCCTCTTAAGTCTAGAGTTACTAATCGAGCATTCCTGCCTAACATAGGCAGTAGCTGTTGTAAAGTCAGCATTTTGAATTTTGGAATGTCCAGGAACGTGTTCAAAATCAATAAGTTCAGTATTGGACACCATGAATTGTCTTTTCTGGGTACCAGGAAAAGTCTTGAATAAAAACCTTGTCCTTTTTCCTTTTCTGGCACCGTTTGAACAGCTGCCATTATACATGAGGGACGTGACTTGTTTCTGGGCCTCTGCCCACTGGTTTTGTGGCAGATCCGGCCATCCATTTGGAATTGGAAAAGTATGGAAATGAAATCTGTACCCCTGGGATACTATGTTTAAATACCCACTTGTCCTGGGTAATTGCCAATTTTGAGCATGAAGTGCTAGTTTTCCCCCCAAGGGGGCTGCCAAAAGATAAGTGCTTGGTGATGGTAGAGGAAAGTCATTGAGACTGCTTACTATAGGGTTGTGCTTTGTTTCCTCCAGACTTGGAGGTGGAGCCACCCCATTGCTTTGACCTGTAAGAACCCTGTGATTGGAATCTGGAGCCTTTTGAGCGCCTGGATTTGCCTTGAGTGGCTCTGTTGGACACAGGAAAAGACCAATTTTTAGTAGGCCAGTGTCTACTGAACCTGGGTGGCTGCACTTGCAAGAAATCTTTTACAGTTTGCATAGATTTAGCTTAGTCTTCAATTTTCTTTAAAACCTCTTCTGCCTTATTACCAAATAGAGTACCATGCTGCAAAGGGGCATACAACAATTTAGCTTTAACATGATCGGGTAGATTTTGCTCCTTGAGCCAGGCATGCCTTCTAATCACAGATCCAGTAACGGTGGCCCTACAAGAGGCCTCCAATCAAAACCACATTGCAAAGTATGCTTTTCAACCTGTTCTGCTGAATGCAATAATTCCTGTAACTCTATTTTCCACACAATCAGAAATCAACATCATTTTCTGTTTCAGTAAGTCCATAACATGCTGTTGATATTTAAGCATATGAAACTGGCAGTTGGCCCCAATTGCCAGGGTTGCAGACGTATAAACCTTCTTTCCCCATCTATCCAGTGCCCTGGAATCTCTATCAGAGGGGGTAGGATTTTTGGCTGTAGAGGCCTTTACACCCTTGGGACCCTGAGAAATGGTCTCAGGATCAGCAACAGGATTTTTGAACAGACATTTGTGGGAGTCAGGAACCCTGTAATATCCGTCTGGCTTACTAGGAGCTGGAGGCAGGGAATCAGGAGCCATGCTTGATTCAGAGAACACATCAACAATGTCCAATACAGGAGGTATTGCCAAAGGCCTATGCTGAGGAAGAAGGAAATCCCTAAGCCTCTTTTTTGATTCAGAGAAGTTCTGACTCTCCCAGTGAAAATGTTCCCTTAAAGTATGCAAAGTCTCTCCAAAAGAGTAATCCTCAGGAGGAGATGCAGATGGGATGGACTCCTCGGCATCAGAATCCTCATAGGGTGGAATAGAAAATTCCTGATCAGAAGATGAATCAGAAGAAATGGAAACCTAATCTGAAGATTCATAATCAGAGCCTTGCCTAGGCCTCTTAGCAGGGGGGGTTGGGAACCCCTCTGATCAAGGTAATCAAATCCTCAGCCATTTTGATCATCTGTTTTTTAGGCATAGGGGCCTGAGCACATGGTTCATGTGTCGGTTTTTTAGACATAGAAGATGTTTTTGACCTTGTTTTTGTTGCTGGCGTCAGTTTAATATAAAAATGTTGAGGCCTGAAAACACCCTCAGAAGCCGGTGCCTGCTCAGTGGCTCTGGACCCATCCAAGGGAGAGACATCCACGGGTTCAATACTCTTGAGAATCTCGCGGCATACCGGACTCCGAATGGATCTCGGTAGAGGCCTGCGACTCAAAAGTAGCAGGTATCAGGGGCTACGAAAGTGCTTCGGAGAAGCTTCGTCATCAGTTTTGGACCTCGACAGTCTGTCTCTTTTTCTTTGCGTTTTTTGTGAACTCCGGTAGTCGGATTGCTAACCGACGACATTTCAGGATAATTAAATCTTGAACCAAAATATTTAGAAGCAAAAATGTACCAACGCTTAATAGTGCATTGGTTAAATCTAGCACAAAACCGACAGCAAGGCACATTGTGATCTGGTCCTAGGCAAGGAATACAGTACAAATGAAAATCCTTATGAGGTATTTGCTTCCCACAAGTAATGCAATTATCAACTTCCCACAAGTAATGCAATTATCAACTTTTACGGACATCGGTAAGGAGCAAGAAAGTTTCCCCAACGGGGTACTTAGCTTTAGGGTTTGAAGACTTCGGTTCTGAAACTCGAATATGAAAATTTCAGGAGTCGGCCAACCGGCACTTGCGAACTGCTTCTGCTTCGGGCACCGCACAGCAAGAAAGACTGAATAAAATGGCATTGGCTGCATATTTTATACCCCTGATGACCTAACATCATGGAAGAGGAGACAGCAACCGATGCAGGACCCAAGACTTTCTTATTCAGGCCAACTGAGGGCAACCTGCCAGCAGATTACCCAAATGTAATGACTGCAACAGCGAAACACGAAGAACATCTGATAGTGCATGTAGCCTGCTTTGAAGCGTAGACATCTTCTGCAAGATTCCCTGATTGGGATGTGCAGGTATGCTTCTTTTAAATCTAGTGTTACCAACCAGGCATCTTTGCCTAGCATAGGAAGTAATTGAAGAGTCAGCATCTTGAATTTTGGAATTTCCAAAAAGGTGTTTAGAGTAGACAGATCCAGGATAGGATGCCATGAATTGTCTTTTCTGGGTACCAGGAAAAGTCTCGAGTAGAAACCTTGTCCCTTTTCCTCTTCCGGTACCAGCTGAATAGCCCCTATGCTTAAGAGAGAAAGTACTTGTCTTTGGGCCTCTGCCCACTGATTTGGGGGGTAGATCCGGCCATCCACTTGGCGTTAGCAACATGTGGAAGTGAAATCTGTAATCCTGGGAAACTATATTTAAAACCCATTTGTCCTGGATAATGAGTTCCCAGTTCTTTGCATGAAGAGCAGTCTTTCCCCCAAAGGGGCAGTCAGTTAAGTGCTTGGAAATTTTAAAAATGGTAATCATTGAGAGAATTTACCATGGGGGGGGGGGGGTCTTATTACTCCCAGATTTGGAAGTGGAGGCCCTCACTTCTTAGTCCTGTGTGCCCCCTAGGACTGAAACCTGGGGCTTTTGCTGTGTCCCGGGTTTGGCTTGAGAAGACCTGGAAGGGGCTGGAAAGGACCAATTCTTAGAGGGCCAATGCCTACTAAATCTAGGAGGCTGAACTTGTAAGAAATCTAACAGCTTGCATAGATTTAGCTTTATCTTCCATCTTTTTAGGAACTTCCTCAGCCTTGTTACCAGACAGGCGGTCCTGATTTAAGGGAGCATCCAACAATTTAGCTTTAACATGATCAGGCAAGGATTGCTCCTTTAGCCAAGCATGCCTTCTGAGCAAAGACCCAGTAACAGCAGCCCTGCAAGAGGCCTCTAATGAATCAAAACCACCACACTGCAAATTATATGTTTTCCAACTTGTTCAGAAGAATGCATTAAATCCTGTAATTCTTTATTTTCCACAGAAGGAATCAACAGGTTCTGTTTAAGTAATCCAATAACATGTTCCGGATACTTTCAACATATGAAAAGTACAGTTTTGTATCCATCATAAATGTAGATGTTATGCTGCAGTCGTCACACTTGGGTTATCCTGCCGTCAGCCCGAATTCCAAAGTCTTGGTCCAGCGTCGGTTGCTGTTGCTTCTTCCCTGACGTCAGTGCGCCAGGGGTATACAAGAGGCATCATATACACACACACACACACACACACACACACACACACACACACACACACACACACACACACACACATAACTATATAAAAATAAAACAATACCCTTAGGCACAAGCAAATACACCACAGAGGTAGTGTAGGATAGAGTGGTAGAGATAAGTTCAGCTAGTTCAGAGGGGATGGAGGGAGGGTAACCTGGACTGCAGCAGGGTGAACACTCTAACATCTACATTTATGGTAGGTACAAAACTGTACTATGTTCATCGTGTTACCCTGCTGCAGTCATCACACTTGGGTTGAATCCCAAAGCCAAGGATGAGAGGTGGGGTCAAACAGGGTTAGAAGAAGCTTGTAGGCCCTGCAAAACTGCAGTGGCAAAACCAGCTCTAGTCTTTAGAGTACAGAGGTAAGTGATGGTGTTTGGTGAAGGTGTGCACTGAACTCCAAGTTGCAGCTTCCAGAATATCCTTGGTTGGCACTCCCCTGAGAAAGGCTGCTGATGTAGCTGTAGCCCTGGTGGAGTGGGACCTAATGTTAGCAGGTACCGGTTTCCCATGATGTGGGAAGCAGAAACGTATGCAATGCCCTATCCATTTTAAAATGGACCGTTTTGAGATAGCTTTTCCTTGTGATCCTGTAGCATAGGCTACAAAGAGCTGGTCAGTTTTTCTGAAAGCCTTAGTTTTATCCAAGTAGTAACGTAATTGAATGTCCAAAGAGTGCAGGAGTCTTTCTCCTTTGTTCTGGGGATTTGGGAAGAAGGTGGGCAAGTGAATGGTTTGGTTTAGGGCCACAATGGATACTACCTTTGGCATAAAGGAAGGGTTAGTTCATAGAGAGACTCTGTCTTGATGAAAAATGAGGAAAGGTTCCACTGCCATTAGTGCCTGTAGCTCATACTCTTCTAGCTGAGGTTATTGCTAGTAGTAGGGCAGTTTTCCATGAAAGAAATTTTAAATCAGCTGAAAAAGCTGGTTCAAAGGGCGGCAGTGTAAGCTTTTCCAGAACAAAGTTGAGATCCCAAGTAGGTTTTGGAGCTCTCCTTGGCAGTCTTAAGTTCTTAGCCCCTCTGAGGTACTGTCTTAGGAGTGGATGTGAGAATAAAGGAGGATCTGTGCTGTAATGAGCTGAAATTGCTGAGGCGTGGATCTTAATAGATGAAAAGGAAAGTCCTTTGTGTAACATCTCCGTTAAATATTGTAGAATCTGAGGAATGTTTGGATCAAGGGGATTTTGGCCTTCAGCCTGGTTCCAGGTGCAAAATCTTTTCCATTTGTCTGAATAGGTTTTCCTGGTGCTGGGCCTCCTGGCCTCCAGAATGACATCCATAACAGCTTTGGATAAAGGTGTTGGCTGGTTGTTTAGGTAATTTGCCATGCAGCCAGGTTTAAAGTCTTGAGCTGGCTGTGTAGAATCTGATTGTCTCGCTGGGTGAGCAGGTGAGGAATTTGTGGCAAAATCCATGGTGGGCCATGGGCCATGTTCCTTAAAATTGGATACCAATGCTGGCGTGGTCACAGTCTGGTGCAACGAGTATCATTTGTGGCCTCTCTAATCTGACTTTCAGCAGTACCTTTGCTAGAAGAGGCAGTGGAGGGAAGACATACACTGTCAATGTTTTCCAACTGAATGAGAGTGCATCCACTTTCCAAGCTAGTGGATGGAAGGTCCTTGTGCAAAATTTTTGAAGTTGGTGGTTGTGGGGGCTTGCAAACAGATTTATGTCTGGGCGTCCCCATTTTTGAGCTATCATTGCAAATACTTGTGGATCTAGTTTCCATTCGTATGGATCCATGATGTTTCTGCTTAGGTCGTCTGCCAATGTGTTTTTCTTTCCTGGCAGGAATTGTGCTTGTAATTGAACCTGGTAAGACAGTGCAGTGTTCCACAAGGTCATTGCTTGCCTGCATAGAGGGTAGGAATGTGTGCCCCCTTGCTTGTTTATGTACCACATTACTGTGGTACTGTCCGTCTTTATTATTAGTTGTCCTGGGTGTAGAAGGTCCTTGAAAGCTGTTATGGCATTCTGTACTGCTAGCATTTCTTTTTGAATGATATGCAGATACCTCTGATCTGTAGTCCATTTGCCTTGAATGCACTGCCCTGCCATGTGTGCTCCCCAGGCATAGTCTGATGCATCTGTTGTCATAGTTTGCCTGGCTGTGGGCAAGGTGAAAGGCTGACCCTTGTTGAGGTGACATGCCTGTGCCCACCATAGAAACTCCTGTTGAAGGCAGGGAATGAGAGGAATCATTGGTTTCCAAGCTGTGGCTGTGCCGAGTCCATACACTTTTCAGGTACCATTGTAATTTCCTCATATGCAGTTTTGCAAATGGTATTAGTAGAATGCAAGATGCCATGAATCCAAAGGCCTGCAGAATTTTTCTTGCAGGGAGTTGGGTCTTTGTTGCCATTATTTTGAAATATTGAATCAGCTGTCGTTGCTTGTCTGGCATGAGATAAGCCATCTGGGCCGTTGTATTCAAGCTGGCACCCAGGAATATAATGTTTTGTGAGGGCACTAGTTTTGATTTTTCGTTTACTGTGTACCCTAGGCAAAGTACAGTTTTGTACCTACCATAAATGCAGATGTCCGATAGATATGCAACTGCAGTCATAACATATGGGTTGTCCTGCCTCAGGCAGCCCTCGGTCGGCCAGATTCCAAAGTCTGGGTCCGACGTCGGCTGATGTCGCATTTCTCTCCGACGTCAGAGCGGCTGGAGTATATAAGCATCAGCCGACACCATTTTCTTCAGTGTTTCTTGCCCCAGATGCCAGGTGCCCTCCAAGGAAGGCTGTAATCAAATTGGAAGACAAAAACAGGATTCCAGACAAATAAGTAAGCAATAAACAGATACACCATAACAGATATCCCCAGCTAAGAGAAACAGGGATAGGAGTGGACCCAAGGCATAGAGGGGTATAGAGGGAGGGAAAATCCGACTGCAGTTGCATATCTATCGGACATCTGCATTTATGGTAGGTACAAAACTGTACTATCTCCTTCAAGAATGCAACTGCAGTCATAACATATGGGTTGAATACCATAGCTTAGCTGGGGGAGGAGGAATGCTCTAGGAAAGAGATGGTGTGGCAATCAAACCCTGCAGGACTGCCGAAGCAAAGCCTGCCTGGATCTGGAGTATAAAGGGAGATTGTAGTGTTTGGAGAATGTATGCACGGAGCTCCATGTAGCAGCTTCTAGAATGTCTTTTGTAGGCACCCCTCTTAAGAATGCTGTAGAGGTGGCTGTAGCTCTGGTGGAGTGTGGTCTGACATTGGCTGGAACATTCTTCCCATGGAAGGAATAACAAAATCTGATGCAATGTCCAATCCATTTTGAAATAGTCTGTTTGGAAATTGCTTTTCCTTGTACTCCAGGGGCGAAGCTACAAAAGCTGATCAGACTTCCTACTGGTCTTGGTTCTGTCCAGGTAGTAGCGAAGTTGTCTGTGAATGTCCAAGGTATGCAGCAGTCTTTCCCCTTTGCTCTCAGGATTGGGGAAGAAAGTAGGCAGGTGAATAGCTTGATTTAAAGAAACCCTAGATACCACCTTTGGCATAAAAGTAGGGTTGGTTCTTAAGGAGACCCTGTCTCTGTGAAAAATTATGAACGGTGGTATTGCCATTAGGGCCTGTAGTTCCGAAACCCTTCTTGCTGAGGTAATTGCCAACAGGAAAGCTGTCTTCCATGAGAGAAATTGTAAGTCCACTGAAGCTGCTGGCTCAAAGGGAGGTAGAGTCAGTTTTTCTAGGACAAAGTTGAGGTCCCAAGCTGGCACTGGAGCCTTTCTTGGTGGCTTAATGTTCTTGATTCCCCTGAGGAATTGCCTTAAAGGATGTGAAAACACAGGTGGATCAGTGTTATATCTAGCTGAAATAGCTAAAGCATGCATCTTTATGGAAGAATATGAGAGTCCATTCTGTAGCACATCTGCCAAATATTCCAGGATGAGTGGGATGTTCAATAATGATGCATCATGTCCCTTGCTGGTATTCCAAATGCTGAATCTCTTCCATTTTGCTAAGTAAACCTTTCTGGTGGATGGTCTTCGAGCTTCTGTTAATATCCACTGAACTTCCTTAGAGAGATAGATTGGAGGTTATTCATGGGATCTCCCAGGCTGTTAGCTGCAGCGTCTGAAGGTTTGGATGCGCTGTTTTGAAGTTGTGTTGAGTCAAAAGTAGGGGCCATTGGGGAAGGGCCCACTTTTTGTTGTGACATATGCTCTGTAGTAGTGGATACCAGTGTTGTCTTGGCCAGTCTGGAGCTATTAGGATCCCCTTGGGCCTCTCTGCTTTGATCTTTAGTAATACTGTGGTCATCAGTGGCAGAGGTGGGAATGCATAGATTTTTAGGAAGTTCCAGTTGAATGTATTTTCCAAGCTTGTGGATGATAAGTCCTTTAACAGAATTTTTGTAGATGATGGTTGAGGTGGGAGGCAAATAGTTCTACTTCTGGCCTGCCCCATGTCGAGGTGAGTTGTGTGAAGATTTTCGGATGTAACCTCCACTCGTGTGGATCTATGAAATTCCTGCTTAGGCTGTCCGCCAGCACATTGTCTTTGCCTGGAACAAACTGGGATTGCAACTGTATGTTTAGGCTCAGTGATTTTTCCCAAAGCTTCATTGTCAGTCTGCAAAGGGAGTAAGAATGGGTGCCCCCTTGCTTGTTTATGTACCACATCACAGTGGTGTTGTCTGTCCGTATCAGTAGATGGCCTTGCTGAAGTTGTTGTCGAAAGGCCTCGATGGCATGCATTACTGCCAACATTTCCTTTTGGTTTATATGCAGATGTGTTTCCTTTGGAGACCATTGTCCTTGTATACATCTGCCCTCCATGTGCGCCCCCCATCCAAGGTCTGAGGCGTCTGTGGTCATGGTCTGTGTTATCTGAGGTTTTTTGAATGACATACCTGTGTTTGCCTGGCTTACCGAGGCCCACCATAGGAATTCCTTTTGTAGGCATGGAATGAGCGGTATGGTTGTCTCTAGGTTGTTGCTGTGCTGAGACCATATGCTTTTTAGGTACCATTGAAGCTTTCCCATGTGTAGTCTTGCTAATGGAACCAGGAGAATGCAGGATGCCATGTAACCCAGGGCCTGTAGGAATCTCCTTGCAGTCATCTGGGTGAGTTTTGCCAAACCTTTGAAATAATGAGTTAGAAATTGTCTTCTGTCAGGTAAGCCATTTGAGAGGCTGTGTCTAGATTGGCTCCTAAGAAGGTTATTTGCTGGGATGGCTGAAGTCTTGACTTTTGGAAGTTGACTGTGTATCCCAGAGCCTGTAGCAATTGTATGACATAGTTCAAGTTTTTTGTCAAAATCAATTTGTCGTCCGCTTGTATGAGGCAGTCCAGGTACAGGTAAATTTTGATCCCCTGGAGCCTGCAATGAGCAATTACTGAAGCCAGGCATTTTGTGAATACTCTGGGTGCAGTAGATAAGCCAAATGGCAATGCTGAGAATTGATAATGCTCTGGCCCTGCAAGAAATCTGAGGTATCTTCTGCAGCTGTGTCTGATAGGGACATGCAGGTATGCCTCCTTGAGGTCCAGAGTAATCAGCCAAGACCCCTTGCCCAGCATGGGAAGGAGTTGCTGTAGAGTCAGCATTTTGAACTTTGGTACTATGAGAAAAGTGTTTAATGCGGACAAATCCAGTATTGGTCTCCATTGAGTTTCTTTTCTTGGAACAAGGAACAAACCCCTGGCCTTGTTCTTGTTGTGGAACTCTTTCTATTGCTTTGATCTGAGCAAGCAGAGAAATTTGCTTGATAGCCTCTGCCCTCTGGTTTTGTGGTAGGTTTGGCATGCCTTGTTTTCTTGGTAAGGTATGAAAGTGGAACCTGTCACCTTGGTCTATAATGTCCAAAATCCATTTGTCCTTTGTCAATCTGTGCCAATTGTCTGAAAACAGAGATAATTTTCCACCCAAGGGTGCTTCTATTTGCTCCTTGGTCAGCGGAAGTAGAGGAAAGTCATTGAGATTGTCCCTGTGGGGCAGGGGAGACCCCTGTGTCACTTCTTTGGTTTGCTGGTTGCTATTGTCGTCCCCTGTAAGAACCTCTGTATTGACCTCTTCCTCGGCCACGCCTGTTTTTACCCCTTTGAAATCTTTCAGGATTAGGAAAGGACCAGTTTTTTGAAGGCCAATTCCTGCTGAATCTGGGTGGCTGAACCTGGAGGAAATCTTTGACCGTCTGAACTGATTTTGCTTTTTCCTCGATGGACTTTAACACATCTTTAGCATTAGCACCAAAAAGCTTGTTCTTTTCCAAGGGTGCATCAAGGAGTTTTGCCTTAACATGATCTGGTAGAGGTTGTTCTTTTAACCATGCATGTCTACGAATGACCGCCTGTCATAGCTGCCCTACATGAAGCTTCCAATGCATCATATCCACACTGCAGAAAGTGATTGCTGACTTGCTGAGAATTATGTACAGCTTCCTGCAAAGACTTCCTGTCTAAAGGTTCAGGAGAGGCCAATGTTTTCTGTAAATCATCTAACAGGTAATCCTGATATTGAAACATATGAAAGAGGCAATTCAGAGCTCTCATAGATAAAGTAGTGGAGGTGTAGACCTTTTTCCCCCATCTCTAATGACCTAGCTTCCCTGTTGGAAGGCAAAGGATTTTTGGAGGTGGATGCTGAAACCCCTTTAGGTCCCTGAGAAATAGTTTCTAAATCAACAGCATGGGCCCTAAAGAAATGAGAATGTGTTTCTGGGACCCTATAATATCTGTCTGGCTTGGCTGGAGAAGGAGGAAGGGTATCCGGGGTAACACTGGAGTCAGAGTACAAGTCATCCAAAACATCAAGCACAGGAGATATAGCCAGGGGCCTGTGTTGGGGCTTTTTAAGGAAGGTTCGAAGGCGCTTTCTGGAATCAGGATATTCCTAGCCTTGCCACTTAAAATGTTCCCTCATGGTATGCAGAACTTCCCCAAAAGAAATATCCTCAGGAGGGGAGGCTGAGGGGATGGAATCCTCTGCATCAGAGTCCTCATAAGTCTGGAAGAGCTCTTCCTGGCCATCGGAGTGAACAGAGTCCTCAGAATCTTCATCTGAAAGGATAGGGTCAGAGGGTTCAACCCAGGGCCTCTTATCAGGAGGAGGGCTGGGATCCTCTCTCAGGATGGGCCTGTGAACCTCTAATCATGGAAATTAAGTCTGCGGCCATAGTCATGATTTGTGTTTCAGGAGTAGGCTGAGGTAAGGCTTTAGCAGTAAGGTGCTTGGTCTTGCTGGCTGCCTTAGCACGTGTGTAGGCCTTAACAGACATAGCCATAGGAGGCCTAGCAGCTCCACGTGCAGGAGTGACCTTATCTACAGCAATGGTCTCGGGCATTTCCTCGGTTTCAGTATCCGGAGGAAAATCTATAACTGGCGTCTGTGTGGACTCCGGTATCGGAGGTATCGGTAATGTGGCGTCTTCGGTTCGGAGCGGTGAAATAACAGTCTCAGGGGGAACCGGAGAACTTGCGGTAGGTTTTGGCGTTGAGTCGGTGGAAGACGCGGGCCGAGGATGTCGGTCCCGGTCTTTTCGTTTCTTAGGAGTCTGCGATGTCGGAAGTTCCGACGGCATTGTATAAGCAAATTTATCGCCGAAAAAGTCTTCAGCGAACTCCGCCCGGCGCCTGAGAGTGCGCTTATTGAAGCGAGCACAGGCGACACAGGTCGAGACGTCGTGGTCTGGGCCAAGGCAAGGAAGAGAGTAAGAGTGGAAATCCTTATGAGGTATTTGTTTACCACAAGACAGACAATTGTTAACTTTTTCAGTAATTTCTGACATCGGCTGAGGCAAGAAAAGGTCCCCAACGGGGTACTTAGCTTTTTTGATGACTTCAGATTCGAAGAATACAGGAGCTGACCGACCGGCATTTGCGAACGGCTTCTGCTTTGGGCACCGCGCGGCAAGAAAGACTGAAGAAAATGGCATCGGCTGATGCTTATATACTCCAGCCGCTCTGACGTTGGAGAGAAATGCGACATCAGCCGACGTCGGACCCAGACTTTGGAATCCGGCCGACCGAGGGCTGCCTGAGGCAGGACAACCCATATGTTATGACTGCAGTTGCATTCTTGAAGGACATCTTAGAAGGTGTTTGACAAATGCCAGATGCTTTAAAAGAATGTCCTTGCTTTCTGCTTGAATAAGGCAGTCGTCCAGGTATGGGTATATTTGAATTCCTCTGTCTGCAGTATGCAATTACTGGTGCCAGGCATTTTGTGAAGACCCTGGGCGCAGTAGATAAGCCAAAGGGCAGTGCAGAGAATTGATAATGCATTGAACCTGCAATGAAGTGGAGGTATCTTCTGCAATTTTGTCCGACAGGGACATGCAGGTATGCCTCATTGAGGTCCAGTGACTAGCCAAGCATTCTTGCCCAGCATGGGAAGAAGCTGCTGTAGTGTTAGCATCTTGAATTTTGGTACTTGCAGATAGGTGTTCAGAATTGAAAGCTGCTGTAGTGTTAGCATCTTGAATTTTGGTACTTGCAGATAGGTGTTCAGAATTGAAAGATCCAGAATGGGTCTCCATGCTTTGTCCTTTCTTGGGACTAGGAAGAGTCTCGAGTAAAATCCTTGTCCTTGCTCCTGTGTAGGTACCTGTTGAATGGCTCATGTCCATGAGAGCTGTAATTTGTTTTTGTGCCTCTGCCCATTGACTTGGTGGCATGTTTGGCATTCCTTTGATCCTTGGTAAGGTATGAAAGTGGAATCTGTATCCTTGAGAGACAATGTTTAGAACCCATTTGTCTTTTGTGATGATGTGCCAGTTGTCTGCAAAAAATGCTAGTTTTCCTCCCAAGGGAGTTGCCAGGAGAGATCTGCTTGGTAGTTTGAGGATAGAGTCATTGTGTTTGTCTTCTGCTAGCTTGGGGCCTGTCTTCTCCTCCTTTCTGGGTAGCAGTACCCCATTGGCGAGGTTTGTAAGGGCCCTATGACTGACCACTGCCCCTTGGGCATCTGTATTTACCCCTCTGTGATCTGTCAGAAGCTGGAAAGGACCATTTTTTTGTTGGCCAATTTCTGCTGAAACAAGGGTTTGTACCTGCAAAAAATCCTTGACCGTTTGCATAGACCTTGCCTTATCCTCAGTTTTCTTTAAAACCTCTTCTGCTTTGACACCAAATAATACATCCTGCTGTAAAGGTGCATCCAATAATTTTGCTTTAACATGATCAGGAAGGGTTTGTTCTTTTAACCAAGCATGTCTACATATGACAGAGCCAGTAACAGCTGCTCTACAGGAAATTTCCAATGAATCAAATCCGCATTGTAAAGTATGTTTGCCCACCTGTTCAGCTGCATGCAACAGATCCTGCATTTCCTTGAATTCAGACGGTTCAGAATGTGTGCTCATTTTTTGTTTTAACTGTGACATTAGGAATTGCTGATATTTCAACATGTGAAACTGGCAGTTTAATGCTCTCATAGCCAGAGTTGCTGAGGTGTATATTTTCTTTCCCCATCTATCTAGGGCTCTGGAATCCCTTTCAGAGGGCACAGGATTTTTAGCCATAGAAGCTTTAGCTCCCTTACGACCCTGGGAAATTGTTTCTGGGTCAGCTACAAGGCTTTTATAAAGGAATTTGTGTGAGTCGGGTACTCTGTAGTATCTGTCTGGTTTGGCTGGAGCAGGAGGTAGAGAGTCTGGAATTAAACTAGACTCCAAGTAAACATCATCCGCAATATCTAAAACAGGAGGGATAGCAAGAGGTCTGTGCTGGGGTAGTAAAAGGAACTCTCGGAGCCTTTTCTTAGAATCGGAGTAGTCCTGGCCTTCCCAGTGGAAATGTTCCCTCATGGTATGTAAAGTTTCCCCAAAGGAGTAGTCTTCAGGGGGAGATGCTGAGGGAATAGAGTCTTTAGCATCAGAGTCTTCATAAGGTGGAAAAGTGTAATCCCGAGTGAAACCTGGTCAGAGGATGCATAATCCTCCGCTTGTCTTGGTCTTTTATCAGGAGGGGGATGGGAACCCCCGATTAGGGTAATCAAATCTTCAGCCATCTTATGCATCTGTTTCTTAGGCATGGGGCCTTTAACTGTAGACTGATGTACAGTCTTCTTAGGTTTTAAAGGAGTTTTAAGCTTAGCATAAGATTTAATGGGGAGTGTAGTCAGTCTGAAGACACCTTCTGCAACCAAAGGTGTTTCCACTGCACCGGTGTCTACTTCTACTCCGGTGTCGGAAGATGGCTGCGTCGGCCTAGTAGGTTCCGCTTGGGAATCTGCAGCTGTCTGGGTTTCCAGTTCTGCGGTCATCAGGGGATGCGTAGGCGCCTTGCTGAAAACCGGAGAACCGGCGACAGACCCAGCTGAGGCTTCTGAGTCTGGCTTGTTCCTAGGCTGCCTGTCCTTATCCTTGCGTTTTTTTATGTATGGCGGTCGGCTGCTCCGACGGCATGATATAATTAAATTTCCTACCAAAGTAATACCGTGCAAAGTCAAAACGGCGTTTGATAGTTCGTTTATTAAACCTAGCACAAAACCGACAACCTGTGACGTCGTGGTCTGGGCCTAGGCAAGGAATACAATAGGAATGGAAGTCCTTATGAGGTATTTGCTTCCCACAAGAAATGCAATTGTTAACTTTTTCTGACATCGGACTGAGGCAAGAAAATGTTCCCCAATGGGGTACTTAGCTTTATTGAAGACTTCGGACTGAAATTCAAATAGAAAATCTCAGGTGTCGGCCGACTGGCACTTGCAAACTGCTTCGGGCACTGCACGGCAAGAAAGACTGAAGAAAAGAGCGTCGGATGCCTCTTATATACCCCTGGTGCACTGACGTCAGGGAAGAAGCGACAGCAACCGACGCCGGACCAAGACTTTGGAATTCGGGCCGACTGCGGGACCGCCTGACAGCAGGATACAAGTTTGATGACTGCAGCAGGGAAACACTATGAACATCTGGCAATTTAAAGCCCTAATGGCCAAGGTTGCAGAAGTGTAAACCTTCTTACCCCATCTAGCCAGCACCCTGGAGTCTCTATCAGAAGGGGTAGGATTTTTAGCAGTAGAAGCCTTAATGCCCTTGAGCCCCTGTGAAACAGTCTTTGGATCTGCAATAGGATTTTTTATAAAAAGGAACTTGTGTGATTCAGAGACCCTGTAGTATCTTTCAGGTTTTCTAGGAGCAGGAGGCAAGGAATCAGGGGGCAAACTAGATTCTGAAAAAGCAACAACAATGTCTAGTACAGGAGGAATAGCTAAAGGCCTATACTGAGGTAGGAGTAAGAAATCCCTAAGCCTCTTTTTTGAATAAGAAAAATCCTGTCTTTCCTAGTGGAAATGCTCCCTTAGAGTATGCAAGGTTTCCCCAAAAGAAAAATACTCTGGAGGGGAAGCAGAGGGAATGGAGTCCTCTGCATCAGAATCCTCATAAGAAGATAAGAGCAAATCCAGATCATCAGAAGAATCAGAAAAAACAGAATCCTGGTCAGAAGATTCATAAACAACTTCAGTCCTAGGCCTCTTTGAAAGGGGGGGGGGGTTTGGCTACCCCTGATTAGAGTTATTAAATCTTCAGCCATTCTTATCATTTGTTTTTTAGGCATAGAGGCCTGGGCGTTTTTTTTTGGCATGGTTCGAGATTTAGGCCTAAGTGAAGAAGGAGGCATCAGTTTAATATGCAAATCTGTAGGCCTGAATACACCCTCAGAAGCTGGTGCCTGCACAGCGGCTCCAGACCCATCTAAGGTAGAGACATCCATGGGTTCCATAGTTGAAGCATCTCACGGCATACCGGACTCTGAATGGGTCTCAGTAGAGGCCTGCGAATCAGAAGAAGCGGGTATCAGGGGCTGCGAAAGTGCCTCACTGAATACTAGCGACTGGCTTAGAAGAGTCGGCAGTTTTGGACCTCGGCGGCCTGTCTCTGTCTTTATCTTTGCGTCTTTTTGGTATCCCGGTAGTCGGATGGCTAACAGATGACATTTCTGGATAATTAAACCAAGAACCGAAATATTTAGAGGTAGAAATATAACTATGACAGATAGTGCGCTGATTATTAAAGTACAAAATCAACAGCAAGGTATGTCGTGGTCAGGGCCTAGGCAAGGAATACAGTACGAATGAAAATCTTTATGGAGGTATTTGCTTTCCACAAGTAATGCAATTATTAACTTTTACTGACATAGGTAAGGAGCAAGAAAATGTTTCCCCAACGGGGTACTTAGCTTTAGTTGAAGACTTCGGTTCTGAAACTCGAAAATGAAAATTTCAGGAGTCGGCCGACTGGCACTTGCAAACTGCTTCGGGCAATGCACAGCAAGAAAGACTGATGTAATGGCATCGGCTGCAAGTTTTATACCCCTGACGACCTGACGTCATGGAAGAAGGAACAGCAACTGACGAAGGACCCAAGACTTTCGTAATCAGGCCGTCCGAGGGCTACCTGCAAGCAGATAACCCAAATGTAATGACTGCAACAGTGAAACACGAAGAACATCAGGGACTACTTCTCCAGTCCCAATATGGTGGCCAAACATTCCATCACACATTCATACCATTCGTAAACTATTAACTTACACTCACACAACCCTTTTCATCCACCTACTAGACCAATGTTATGCATACACAGGCAACCATTTTCACCACTATTAATTCCACTCTTACCTTCTGGTATCTGTCACTGAAATCAGCCAAAAATGCAGCTTGGTTTTCACCATTTACCAGAATTTTACTAAGCTGTAAAATAGCCAGCCTGATGCTATTAATAGGAAGAAGAGAAGTCCTCTTTATTCTAGTCAAGTCTGAAGTAAAACGTATCCCACACTCATCATGAAAAGCACACAACACAGAGTTTAAAGCACTACCATCTCAAGGCACACACAAGTCTATCTGATTACAGTCTATGTCATTACTACTACTAGACCAGCGAGACACTCTGGACACAATTTAGTTGTTCAGTTGTCTCAAGAGCTTTTTTCCCCTTTAGCTAGGAAACCCCAGACGGTGACTTTATGGTCAAATTACGCACATACACTCTTCCCCTCTGTTTACATACTGTTAGAAAGTACAGTTTTGTACCTACCATAAATGTAGATGTTAGAGTGCTAATACAGCTGCAGTAATCACATATGGGTTCTCTGCCGTCAGGCGGTCCCTCGGTCGGCCGAATTCCAAAGTCTAGGTCCGGCGTCGGTTGTTGTCGCTTTCTTTCCTGACGTCAGTGCGGCAGGGGTATACAAGACACAGCAGACGCCATTTTCTGAAGTCTTTCTTGCCCCAGATGTCAGGTGCCCCCAGAAGGAAGGCAATACATAAATTATATTTATATACATGAAATGCAATATAATCAAAAATCAGTAGTTGCAAGCAAATATACCATAGAAGGATAACCCCATCAGGTTTGTATGAAGAGGGGTTAGGCCCTAGGCCTTTACCAAGAGGGGAAGGAGGGAGGGAAACCTGTACTGCAGCTGTATTAGCACTCATCTACATTTATGGTAGGTACAAAACTGTACTATGTTCATCGTGCATACAGCTGCAGTAATCACATATGGGTAGAATCCCAAAGCTACGCACAGGGTGGTAGGCACTAGGTGGAACTGGGATGAGCCAGAAAGCCCTGCAACATAGCAGTGGCAAAGCCTGCTCTAGTTTTGGAATATAAAGGCAGGTGGTAGTGTTTTGTGAAGGTATGCACAGAGCTCCAAGTGGCTGCCTCCAAAATATCTTTGGTAGAAACTCCTCTGAGGAAGGCTGTAGAGGTAGTTGTGGCCCTGGTGGAGGGGATCTGATGCCTGCAGGGACAGATTTTCCATGATAGGAGTAACAAAACCGTATGCGGTGGCCTATCCATTTTGAAATTGTCCGTTTGGTAACTGGCTTCCCTTGAGCTCCTACAGCATAGGACACAAAGAGTTGCTCTGATTTCCTGAAAGGCTTTGTTCTGTCCAAATAATAACGTAGCTGTCTATGGATGTCTAAGGAGTGTAGGAGCCTTTCCCCTTTGTTTTGAGGATTGGGGTAAAAGGTAGGTAAGTGTATGGCTTGATTTAAAGCTACCCTGGATGCCACTTTAGGCATAAAGGACGGGTTGGTTCGAAAGGAAAAGTACAGTTTTGTACCTACCATAAATGTAGATGTTCGAGGATCCACATTGCTGCAGTCCTAACTATTGGGTAGTCCGCTGTCCCAGTCGGCCCGAATACCAAAGTATATGGCTGACGTCGGTCAAGGCGCATTAGACTGACGTCAGTACGTCAGGGTACTAATGCGCATGACCGACGTCATATCCCCAGTCTTTTCTTGCCCCAGATGTCAGAAGACCCTAAAAAGACAAGGCCAAAACCAAAAACTCCAAACACTCCTGCACCAAAAATATGTACAATATATACAAAATTACCAGAGTATAACCTCACCTACACAACCACCCTTAAACACAGCGGGGAAGGAGGGAGGATAAATTGGACTGCAGCAATGTGGATCCTCGAACATCTACATTTATGGTAGGTACAAAACTGTACTATGTTCTTCATTCCACATTGCTGCAGTCCTAACTATTGGGTAGAATCCCAAAGCAGAGGTAAGGGAGGCTGGCAAATCATAAGGAAGCAGGAGCTGACAACATGCCTTGCAAAATAGCTGTGGCAAAACCAGCCCTAGATTTAGAGTAGAGAGGAAGGTGATAATGCTTAGAGAAAGTATGCACTGAACTCCAAGTAGCTGCCTCCAAAATATCCTTAGTTGCCACCCCCCTTAGAAATGCTGTTGAAGTGGCAGTAGCCCTAGTGGAATGAGGCCTAATCCCAGCTGGAATCTCCTTGCCATGATGGGAATAACAAAATGCAATGCAAAACCCAATCCACTTAGAAATAGTTTGTTTTGACACAGGCTTGCCCTGAGAACTCAAAGCAAAAGAAACAAACAACTGCTGAGACTGCCTAAAATCCTTAGTCCTGCTTAAATAATAACGCAATTGCCTGTGTACATCTAAAGTGTGCAAAATCTTTTCCCCTTTATTTTGGGGATCTGCATAAAAAGTAGGCAAATGAATAGTTTGGTTTAAAGCCACACTAGAAACCACCTTAGGCATAAAGGAAGGATTAGTACGTAATGATACCCTATCCTTATGAAAAATCAAAAAGGCTCTACCGCCATAAGGGCCTGCAATTCAGAAACCCTTCTTGCAGAAGTAATGGCCAACAAAAAGCAGTCTTCCATGACAAGTATTTCAATTCAGCAGTAGCCGAGGCTCAAAAGGTTGTAGAGTAAGTTTCTCCAACACAAAATTGAGATCCCAAGCAGGAGTAGGAGCTCACGTGGGGTCTTATATTCTTTGCCCTCTAAGAAATTGCTTGAACAAAGGATGCGAAAACAATGGTGGGTTACAATCATAGTGAGCTGAAATTGCTGCAGCATGAATCTTAATGGAAGAGAAAGACAAACCTTTGTCCAATAACTCAGTAAGATATTGAAGAGCCACACTCAAATTAGGCTCAGAAATCTCCAAATTGTTTGCTGCACTCCAAAATAAAAATCTCTTCCATTTTTCTGACACTTTCCTTGTACTAGGTCTTCTGGCTTCCATAATCACATTTAAAACTTGTTGAGGAAGTTGAGACCTGCTGTGTTTCAAAACAGAATATGCCAGGCTGTTAGATGAAGAGAGTGAAGCTTGACATTGAGTAGGTGACCGTCCCTCTGAGACAACAGGTGTGGAATCAAAGGTAAAGGCCATGGAGGCTTCCTTACCAGACTCCTCAGTAATGGGTACCAGTGTTGCCGAGGCCAATCTGGAGCTATTAAAATCATCCTTGGCTTGTCTTGTCTGACCTGTAGGAGCACCTTTGGGAGAAGAGGCAGAGGTGGAAAGGCATACACATGAAGATTTTTCCAACTGAAAGAAAGAGCATCCACTTTCCAAGCTGTGTGATGAAATCTCTTTGTGCAAAACTTTGGCAGCTGGTGGTTTAGTGGAGAAGCGAACAGATCTATATCTGGAGTTCCCAATGACACTGTCAATTTTCGAAATACATGAAGATCCAGTTTCCACTCGCGGGGATCCATGATTTGTCTACTTAACACATCTGCTAAGGAGTTCTGTGCTCCCGGCAGAAACCTTGCCTGAAGAGTTAGTTGCAAGCTGAGCGCAGTCTCCCATAAAATCATTGCTTGCCTGCACAACGGGTAAGAATGTGTTCCCCCTTGTTTGTTGATGTACCACATGACAGTTGTGTTGTCTGTTAGAATCAACACCTGCCCTGGAAGAAGTAACTCCTTGAAAGCCATTAATGCAAACTGGACTGCTAACATCTCTTTCATGTTGATATGTAGATGCTGTAGTCTGGCAGGCCACTTGTCTTGTATCCACTTTCCATTTAGATGAGCTCCCCAAGCAATGTCTGAGGCATCTGTCGTTAGAATCTGACTCGCCTCTGGCCGGGTCACAGAGAGTCCCTTGTTTAGGTGACATTCCTGAGCCCACCACAAAAATTCCTTTTGAATGCAAGGTATTATTTGAATGAGTGTGTCCAAATCCTGGCAGTGCTGTGTCCATACATTTTTGAGATACCATTGCAGCTTCCTCATATGCAGTTTGGCATTGGGAAGCACCAGAATACAAGATGCCATGAACCCTAAGGCTTGAAGGACTGTCCTTGCAGTCAGCCCGGACTGAAGAGATAGTTGATGGAAGTAACTGGAAAGATTCTTTTGTTTGTCCGGGGTTAAAAAGGCCATCTGGGCTGCTGTATTCAGTCTCACACCCAGAAAGCACATGTCTTGAGAGGGTACTAGACTGGACTTTATTTCGTTCACAGAATACCCTAGGCATCTTAGCACTGCTATCACATATTCCAAATGCTGTAAAAGGTCTTCCTTTTCTTGAGCCAGAATCAGGCAGTCGTCCAAGTAAGGATAGATTTGAATTCCTTTTAGCCTGAAGTAAGCTATCACTGGAGCCAGAACCTTTGTGAATACTCTGGGTGCAGTAGATAAGCCAAAGGGCAATGCAGAGAACTGATAATGAGAATTTCCAGCTCGAAACGCAAATACTTCCTGCAACTTAGTCTGATAGGCACATGAAGGTAAGCTTCCTTGAGATCTAAAGTTACCATCCAGTGATCTTTGCCCAGCAGAGGTAAAAGCTGTTGTAACGTCAACATTTTGAACTTGGGAATGTCCAGATAAGTGTTGAGGATAGATAAATCCAAAATTGGTCTCCACGTGTTCCCCTTCTTGGTACTAGGAACAGGCGAGAATAAAATCCTAGGCCCCTTTCTGGCACAGGAACTGGCTGAATGGCCCCTATTTGGAGCAACAGAGAAATTTGCTTGTGAGCCTCTTTTCTTTGTAGAGGAGGAATGTCTGGCATGCCTTTGAAAGGAGGCAAGGTATGGAAATAAAACCTGTAACCGTGGTGAATGATATCCAAAACCCATCTGTCTTGGGTAATTAAATCCCAATTTTCTTTGAAAAGAGCCAGCCTTCCTCCCAAAGGTGCTGCCAGGCGAGAATGTACTGGCAGCTGAAAAGGTAGGTCATTGGGTCTGTTTACGAAAGGACTTACCCCTGCCCTCACCAGAAGTCTGAGCAGGTGAACTCCCTGTTCTAGGCCTAAAAGAACCTTGAGCTCTGCCCCTACCACGCCTAGACCTACCCCTAGACTGGGAATCATAAGCAGGATATGTCCATCCCTTAGTAGGCCAATTTCTACTAAACTTGGAGGCTGCACCTGCAAAAATCCTTAACAGTTTGCATAGACTTAGCCTTGTCCTCCATTTTCTTTAAAACTGCTTCCACAGGCGAACCAAACAACACATCAGACTGTAAAGGAGCATCCAAAATCCTTGTCTTAACATGCTCAGCTAAATTCTGATCCCTCAACCAGGCGTGCCTACGAAGAACAGAACCAGTGGCAGCCACCCTCGAGGAGGCCTGCACAGCATCAAAACCACACTGCAAGGAATGCTTACCCACCTGTTCAGACACATGAACTAAATCCTGCAACTCTTTACACTCAATACCTTCTGCCAGAGCATCCACCTTAGACTTCAATTGTGAAAGGAGATAATTCTGATATTTTAACATGTGAAACTGACAATTCAACGCCCTCATGGCTAAAGTGGAAGAAGTATACACTTTCTTTCCCCATCTATCCAAAGCCCTTGCCTCTTTATCAGGAGGGACAGGATTTTTAACAACAGAAGCCTTCACACCTTTAGGCCCCTGAGAGACAGTTTCTGGGTCTGCCCTAGGACTCTTAAAAAGATACTTATGAGCTTCAGGCACCCTATAGTACCTATCCGGTTTAACTGGGGCAGGAGGCAAAGAATCAGGATTCAGGGAAGCCTCTGCAAAAACATCTTCCACCACATTCAGAACAGGAGGTATAGCTAAAGGCCTATGCTGGGGTAAAAACAAGAATTCCCTAAGCCTTTTCCTGGAATCAGAGAAATCTTGACCTTCCCATTTAAAATGCTCCCTCATGGAATGCAGAGTCTCTGAAAATGAAAAATCCTCAGGAGGAGAAGCTGAAGGAGTAGAATCATCCACATCAGAATCAGAATAAGGAGGATACTCCTGCAAGTCTTCAGTCAAGACTCAGAAGCCTCGAACACTGCTCAAAACTCTCAAACTCAGGTTCCACCCTAGGCCTCTTATCAGGAGGGGACATAGAACCTCTAATCATAGTAATCAAATCCTCTGCCATTTTAAGCATATGTTTCTTAGGCAAAGACCCTGAAGCACTAGGAGAAACCCCCACTGAAGTTAAACTTGGCCTGCCTCTCAAAGAAGCCTTGGAAACAGAAGGGGAGGCTCTAACCACCTTAGGAAGAGAGTGAAGAACAGCCACCTGAGAAGCCCCTTCAGCCTGGCCTACTTCCTGAGAGGACACATCCTGTAACAGTAAAGTCTCTCCCTGAGACTCCAAAGAAACTCCTGGCAGAACCTCCGCTCCACTGAGTTTTCTAAAGAACCGACGTCCGGGACTGTCGTTTCTTCCACGCTAGTCTTTGCTGCTTTGTCCTTGCGCTTTTGGCAAGCGGGCGGAGCATCCGACGGCATTTTATAATTACAACGCTTCCCAAAACTAACCTGGCACAGTCTAACCTTCTCTTAATAGTGCGTTTGTTAAATCTAGCACAAGAGGCATCCAACAACGTCGTGCTCAGGCCCTAAACAAGGTATACACAAAGTATGGTAATCCCTATGAGGTATCTGTTTCCCACAAGAAATACAGTTATTCACTTTTTCTGACATCCGGTTAAATACTGAGGCAAGCAAAAAACAAAATATTCCCCAACGGGGTACTTAGCCAACTTTGATTCGGTCTGAAACTCTGGCTTCAGAAACTTTCAGAACGCCAACCTGCACTCGCAAAACTGCTTCTGCATCGGACCATGCGGCAAAAAAGACTGAGGATATGACGTCGGTCATGCGCATTAGTACCCTGACGTACTGACGTCAGTCTAATGCGCCTTGACCAACGTCAGCCATATACTTTGGTATTCGGGCCGACTGGGACAGCGGACTACCCAATAGTTAGGACTGCAGCAATGTGGAATGAAGAACATCCCTATCCTGATGGAAGATGAGAAAGGGCTGCACAGCCATGAGGGCTTGTAGTTCCGATACTCTATGAGCTGAGGAAATGGCCAGAAGGAAAGCTGTTTTCCAGGACAAGTATTGCAAATCTGTTGAGGCAGCTGGTTCAAAGGGAGGCAATGTTAATTTTTCTAGAATGTAATTAAGATCCCAGGCTGGTATTGGTTGCTTCCTTGGTGGTCTTATATTCTTAGCCCCTCTGAGGAACTGTCTTAAGAGTGGGTGAGAGAATAAGGGTGGATCCGTGTTGAATTCTGCAGAAATGGCTGAGGCATGGATTTTTATGGAGGAAAATGACAGTTCAGTGTTCAGCAGCTCAGCTAGATACTGTAATACCAGAGGCAAATTCAGTTTTTTAGGGTCCTGGCCTTTTTTCTCATTCCAAGAGCAAAACAGTTTCCATTTTGCGGAGTAAGCCTTTCTAGTAGATGGCCTTCTGGCCTCCAAAATGACATCCTGCACCTCTTTGGGGAGTAGAGTCTGTTGTGGTGCTAAGGAATTTTCCATGCAGTGAGACTGAGTGTTTTCAGCTGACTGTGAAGAGTTTTGTAGCTGTGCTGAGTCAGCAGAAGAGGCATTAGAGGTAGGGGCCATGGAGGAGTGTGTGTCAGGCTCCTCAGTAGTGGGTACCAGTGTTGTCTTGGCCAGTCTGGAGCAATTAGTATCATCTTCGGTCTGTCTGCTCTTGCTTTCAAGAGCACCTTTGGCAGAAGAGGCAGAGGTGGGAAAGCGTAAACTGTCCATGCTGTCCAACTGAATGAAAGGGCATCCACTCTCCAGGCCTTTGGATGAAAGACCCTTGAACAAAACTTTTCCAATTGATGATTCCTGTGGGAGGCGAAGAGATCTATGTCTGACCTCCCCCACGCTTGGATCATCTTTGTAAACACTTGAGGATGCAACTTCCATTCGTGTGGATCTGTCATATTTCTGCTTAGATTGTCTGCCAGCGTGTTTTCCAAGCTTGGCAAGTACTGTGCTTGAAGTTCGATTTGCCATTCCAGAGCCAAGTTCCAAAGTGTCATGGCTAGTCTGCACAGGGGGTATGAATGTGTTCCTCCTTGTTTATGTACCACATTACTGTGGTGTTGTCTGTTCTTATCAATAATTGTCCTGGATGCAGGAGGTCCTTGAATGCTGTAATTGCATTTATCACTGCTAGCATTTCTTTTTGATTGATGTGAAGGTGCTTTTCCTTTTGGGACCATTTGCCCTGAATGCACCTGCCTGTCTTGTGCACCCCCCAGGCGTAGTCTGAGGCATCTGTTGTGATGACTTGATTTGCTTGAGGCATGCAGAATGGAAGACCTATGTTTGTTTGACATGCTTGGGCCCACCATAGAAATTCCTTTTGCAAACATGGAATTATTGGTATTATTGTTTCCAAACTGTGGCTGTGTTGAGACCATAGATTTTTTAGGTACCATTGAAGTTTCCTCATATGCAACTTTGCACATGGGATTAAAAGAATGCAAGATGCCATGAAGCCCAGAGCCTGCAGGATTTTCCTTGCAGTAAGCCTGGTACAATTTGCTAGTGCTTTGAAGTACTGAGTTAGTTGCCCCTGTTTTTCTGGCGTAAGATAGGTCATCTGGGTGTTTGTGTCCAAGTTGGCACCCAGGAAAGTTATTTTCTGAGATGGTGTTAGCCTGGATTTCTCTTTGTTGATTGTGTATCCCAGAGAATTCAGTAACAGTGTTGCATAAGCCAGATGTTCCAGAAGTATGTGCTTGCTGTCCGCTTGGATCAGGCAGTCGTCCAAATAAGGGTAAATTTGTATCCCTTGAAGTCTGCAGTAGGCAATTACTGATGCCAGGCATTTCGTGAATACTCTGGGCGCAGTAGATAAGCCAAAGGGCAATGCAGAGAATTGATAGTGTATTGAACCTGCAAGAAATCCGAGGTATCTTCTGCAGCTTTGTCTGATTGGGACATGCAGGTATGCCTCCTTGAGGTCCAATGTTACCAGCCAAAACTCCTTGCCCAGCATGGGAAGAAGCTGCTGTAATGTGAGCATCTTGAATTTTGGTACGAGTAAGAATGTGTTCAGGATGGATAAGTCCAAAATAGGTCTCCAGTCGCTTCCTTTCCTTGGTACCAGAAATAGCCTGGAATAAAAACCTTGACCTTGTTCTTGAGTAGGTACCTCTTGAATAGCTTTCATGTCTATGAGCTTTGAAATTTGTAGTTGTGCCTCTGCCCTTTGATTGTGTGGCAGGTTTGGCATGCCTCTCATTTTTGGGAGAGTGTGAAAATGAAATCTGTAGCCTTTGTTTATAACGTCTAGGATCCATTTGTCTGTTGTGATAATATGCCAATTTCTTGTAAATAATGCCAGCTTTCCTCCCAAGGGTGCTGCCAGCTGGTATTTTCTTGGCATGGAAAGGAGAAAGTCATTGGGTTTGTTTCCTGTATTGTTGTGCACTGTCCTCACCACCTCTTGGTGCTGGAGATTGCCATTGCCTGCCTCTATATGATCCTTGTGATTGCCCTCTGCCCCTTGTGCGTCTGTATCTACCTCTTTGGGGCTTGTCCGTGGCTGGAAAGAACCAGTTTTTAGAAGGCCAATTTCTGCTAAAATGTGGTGGTTGAACCTGTAGAAAAGCTTTGACTGTTTGCATAGATTTGGCTTTTTCTTCCATTTTCCGTAGTATCTCCTCAGCATTAGTACCAAATAGCACATCCTTTTGTAAAGGAGCATCTAATAGTTTAGCTTTCACATGATCAGGCAAGATTTGTTCCCCAAGCCATGCATGTCTACGAATGACTGATCCTGTAACAGCAGCTCTACCTGAGGCCTCTAGGGCATCATAGCCACATTGTAAAGTGTGTTTACCCACTTGCTCTGCACTATGCATCAAATCCTGCAACTCCTTCAAATCCGATTGTTCAGGTTGAGACATTTTATTTCTTAACTGTGATAACAGAAACTGCTGATATTTAAGCATATGAAACTGACAATTTAAGGCTCTCATAGCTAGGGTGGCCGAGGTACATACCTTTTTTCCCCACCTTTGTAAGGATCTTGACTCTCTTTCTGAAGGTAGTGGATTCTTAGCAGTAGAGGCCTTCATTCCTTTGGAGCCTTGAGAAATGGTTTCAGGGTCAGCATTACGGCTTTTGTAAAGAAATTGGTGAGAGTTAGGAACCCTGTAGTACCTATCAGGCTTGACTGGAGCAGGAGGCAGTGAATCCGGATTAAGGCAAGCCTCCGAGTAAACATCATCAAGTACGTCCAAGACAGGAGGAATCGCCAGAGGTCTGTGCTGAGGTAACAAAAGAAATTCCCTAAGTCTTTTCTTGGAATCAGAAAAGTCTTGGCCTTCCCAATGGAAGTGTTCCCTCAAGGTGTGCAAGGTTTCCCCAAAAGAAAAATCCTCAGGAGGAGATACTGAAGGAATGGACTGCTCTGCGTTCGAGTCTTCAAATGGAGAGTAAGAGTGCTCCTCTACATCAGAATGTTCTAAAAAATGGAGCCCTGATCAGAAGAGGGGGAATCCTCCTCCACTCTGGGTCTCTTGCCTGGAGGGGGTCGGGAACCCCTGATAAGAGTAATTAAATCTTCAGCCATTTTAAGCATCTGCTTTTTAGGCATGGGGCCTGGGGATGGGCCCTGTGCAACAGGCCTCTTGGGATGCCTGGCTGATTTGGACTTAGTAAAGGCCTTAATGGAAAAGGAAGATGAAGGTCTAAAGACACCATGGGTGGAAGTGGACCTGTCCACATTAGGAGGCTCAATGCTCACAGTGGCTTCAGTGGTTGTAGTCTGGGTCTGGGCAGAGGAACCTGCAGTCTCCATTACAGAAGACACCGCCAAAGATGTGTCGTCGGTAGTCAGGGACTGCATAGGCGTCTCGCTGAGAACCGGACCACGTGTAGCCGGTTTTGGCATCGTGTCGGTCCTTGTGTTTTTTGGTCAAAACGGTAGTCGGAGTCTCCGACGACATTTTATAATCAAAGGCTGTACCAAAATAGTGTTGGGCGAACTCCGCCCGACGCTTAATAGTGCGTTTATTGAAAGTCGCGCAAAAGCGACAGCCCGAGACATCGTGGTCTGGGCCTAAACAAGGTATGCAAAGGAAATGGAAATCCTTATGCGGTATTTGCTTCCCACAAGAAATACAATTGTTAACTTTTTCTGACATCGGTCTGAGGCAAGAAAAGTTTCCCCAACGGGGTACTTAGCTTTAATGAAGAGACTTCGGTTTCCAATTTTTCGTAAATTCAGGAGCTGGCCGACCGGCACTTGCGAACTGCTTCTGCTTCAGGCACCGCGCGGCAAAAAAGACTGAAGAAAATGGCGTCGGCTGTGTCTTGTATACCCTTGCCGCACTGACGTCAGGAAAGAAAGCGACAACAACCGACGCCGGACCTAGACTTTGGAATTCGGCCGACCGAGGGACCGCCTGATGGCAGAGAATCCATATGTGATTACTGCAGCTGTATGCACGATGAACATCAGACGTGAAACGAAAATATATGTTAATTTCAAAGCATTTAATGGAACACCTATAAAGGAGTTCTTGTTAATTCAGTGCCAGAGACACTTGCACAATAGTCCTGAGTTTCGAGTCCCAAATGACAGCCAATGTTTTCCCTTCACTTTTATGATTCTAACTATGCCTAGGCAGAAGGCTTGCTCTGTATTTCGGTTTGTAATTTAACCTGCATCAGTAATGAGGGGATTTAAAGTTTTGGAATCAACTTGTAATTCAGAAGGTTTTAACAAACCTTGTTACATTAGGAGTGCAGTCATTTTTTTCCAATTTAATTTATCCTTTGCTGACAACTATGTCCGACTAGGCTAGTGGTCTCTTTACAAGGTAGAACCAAAATGGTATTTACTCTACTAGGGGAAAAAACAAATCAAGGAGCTTCCTTTACTCTTTTCTCCGCTGCAGCAAGCCACAGGGTAACTGTACAGATCAGCGGAGGAGGATGGAAAGGGAAGGCTATGAGAGATGCACAGCAAAAGTCAGACGTGGCACGCAGAATGAGGAGAAGTGACACATTTTGGATAAAATTTATATGGATTGTGCAAAAGGTGTGGACAGGGAGATACTTGTACAGTTTGACGAGAGGGATCTGGAAAAGCAAACACTGGTTAAAATTTCAGAAATTTTGGGAAAATCCACAATATAACTCCCTTCTCTAATCCTATCCCAAGTTCTCCAATGCTGAAATTCTCATATGCACCACAGTTTTATGCACATCCCCTGGCCAAAACATCCCAGTACTGGAAACAATTCTCCCCTGGCTCCCTCATACTATAAAAAATGAAATTTTAGAAGAAGTCAATATTAACTGGCAAAACCTTAGCTCTAAACTTCCATCAGTATTAATGCGTAAAATTCACCCAAACTTATCACTACTACAACTAGATTTAACCATAAAAATAAACAGGGTTCCATCCTAGACTGGATCCTTGTCACTGATCCCAGCAAGTTCCCCAGAGCTGGCACTCTCCACAGTACACTTAATTACCATCTCCCCACTTATGCTCATAGAACAGTTCCTCCTATACAGAAAGGACATCACTAAAAAAACACCCAAAACCTGACCAACAGACCTTTATTAATTCACTAAAAATTACAAATTGGAGTGCCCTAAAACACTCTTCTAGATGAAGCTGTGAATTATTTTAATACAACATTCCTAAATACCCTAAAAAGCCTTGCACCACATCATTTAAAAAGAAACCAAAACCATCCCTGCCCCATGGCTAAACAGAAGTCAGTGTCAAATAGGGCTAAAACCTGGAAACAATGGATGAAAAACAAAACTCCTTCAGACATTCTAAAACTTAAGCAGGAGCCAGGTAAAAAAGCAGGTAACCAAAGCTTAAAAATAATGCCATCTAAAAAAAAGCAAACAAGCTGAATCCCAAGAAATTCTGGTCATCCATTTTTACAACACTCAACCCTGGTGCTAAAAGTAACCCTTCTCCATATCATAAGACACCCACACAAATTGCCACCATTTTCAACTCTCCTCATTGAAAGTATATCTAAATTCACTGCTACCACTTCCCAGCCCTCCTCTTCTCCTCCCCCAGCCTCAAATATCCCCAAAAGTTAATAAAACTTTAGGCCAGTCCTCTCATTACCACCCACCTCCTAATTCATCCGCCTACAAATTAACCCATGCCTCTACCCTTACCCCTGCTAACTTCATTCTTAATCCTGTGCCAACTACTACCATAAAAAGACTACTTAAACTCAAACCTTGCTCCACCTCTGCTGACAAGCTTCCACAGAATATTTAAAGTTGGCAGTGGAAACCACTGCATATCCTATTAACATACTCAACAACACTTCATTTACTCTACCTCTCCACAAACAGGGTAACTCTACAGAGATTTCCAACTACTGTCCTACTGCCATCCTGTCCCCGATCTCCAAGCTTCTAGAAAAATGTGTCCATACACAATTTCTAAACTTTCCTCTCAGCAAACGTCTTCAACACAGCATGGATTTAGACCAGCTCATAGTACCACAGCTGCCTTGATATCACTCATGGACACTGTTAATAAAGCAAGTGACTCTGGTAAAATTGTTTTTTCTTTTTCTTGACTTATCAAAGCCCTTTGACATGTCTCTCTCATCCCCTACTTCTAAATCAGCTCTTTAACACTGGTCTCTCCTCCCTCTTGCTTAAATGGTTCTCTAGCTACTTTATCAAACAAATAACAGGCAGTCAGATGGTAAGGCTCTCTCTCCCTATCTGAACTGGTTCCCCAAAGCTCCATACTTGGACCTCTCCTATTTAATATCTTTATTAATAACTTTCAGATTTCCTTCTGTCAGGGCACTCGGATACAATATGCAGATGATTCAACTATTATTTGCTCCTCAGAGTCCATGTCCCATCTCTAACAAATCACCCAGGGGGCCATTACCTCCATCGACACCTGGTTTAGCTAAAAAAACAACAGATACTCAACCCACAAAAATTAAGTTATTCCTCTTTACCCCTAAAACATCTCTAACAAATTCTCACTTCACTATACTCTCACAAAACAACTCAATTACCAAACTGATTGGAGTAATAATTGACTACCATTTAAAATCTGACTTGCACATACAACATAACATTTTAAAAAACACAGATACAAGGCATTCTTTAACTGCACAAACACTTTCTCAATTCATCTTCTAAACATTATCTTGCCTCCACCTATTTGCTTCCCTCACTCATGTATGGTGCCCTTACACTTACTAAATTTACAACCCTTCCTAAAAACAAAACTAGAAATGTGCTACAACAAAATTGCCAAATTTGCTACAAATTCTAAATATTCGGGTCTATATTGAATGTTCGAACATTCAAATTTCCAAATCTTATATGATCGGCTTTTTGAGTGTTCGAACATTGCAACGGAGATCTCCGTACAGTGCAGAATGGAAAGAGTTCCCTTTTCTGCACTGTAGTGCAATCTCTGAGTTGGTATATTTAAAGAGCGGGGGTGCAGGGGGGACTTGCCCCCTGCTTAGAGCATTCAGGTAGGTGTTGTGTGTAATTTATTTATTATTAGATATTCAAAACTTTTGCAAATTCGATCGTATGGTGTCAACCATATGGTAGTCGAACTTTCAAACGTTCGAGTATCTAATATAGACCCTAAATATTCCACTCATCATTGTAAAGCTTTGCATTCCCTTAAATGGCTCGCTCTCTCACACCACCTTACCTACCTATGATTTGTATTTAACATTTGTTTAACAGGAAAGTCAGACTTGGAATGAAGCCATTTTTCAGAGGTGGCCCAGGGAGAAATGCTCCAGATGCATGTCTAAAACGAAGGAGGAAACCAGAAGAGGAAACCCACACAAAATGGAGGAAGGACATGCAAGCTCTGCACAGAAGGCACTCCAGTCGAGAATCGAACCAGAGAAGCTCTTGATGTGAGGCAACACTACCGCTGCACCACTGCACCTTACAAATGCCCACAAATTAATTCACAAACCCTTGACCTCCCCTCAGTTCACTATTAAACAACTATATACCTCAAAGATCTTTCGGATCAGAAAATAAATAACTTCTGGTCGAGCATACACCTAACAAATCTGCTGGTCAAAGTCTATACTCTTATTCTATGGCTAAATCTTGGAACTCTCTTCCCTTAACAATTAGAGCAAACCAAACCTTTGCTTCCTTTATAACAACTTTAAATGACAACCTCTCTAAGACTTGAATCTGCTTCAGCACTAAACCTAGCTAAATATGCAATTTTTCTGCTAATATTTCCTCCTTCTCTAGCCTAGATTAGCCTACTTCGCACTCATCCCATGTACAAGCTAACCTTAACATCCCCTCTGTAAATCCGGTTGTCCTCTCTCATGTATGCAGCCAATATCCTCTCATTTATTAGGTTTTTCATTTCTTCTTAGAGCAGTTACTACACAAAGAAACTCTTACCCTAGTGCTCTTTTTATACTAAGCATCTGGCAAAATATATCATGTTTTTCTTCCTGCAACTTCATGGAATTCTTCCAGGTATCTTACTACTACACAGAATATCTAAAAATGCCCAGCCTGTTCATGCTGTGTTTCACTTTGTATTTTAAAGTTTAATGTATTACTTGTATCTGTATGTTTTGGAGCTTTTTCTCCCTGGGCCTCCACTGAAAATGGGCTCTTTTTGGCCCAGCTGGACTATTCCGGTAAACAAATGTCAATAAATAAAATGATAAAATGAGAAAGACTAAAAATGAAAATGCAGTTTTGTAGGTTGACACTGTTCAAAGGTATTTTTCCAAGGAACTATAGAGTGAAAAAGAATGCAGAATGAATATGGAGGACGGAAGCGTAAATTCTGAAGAAAACAGCAGGCACATTATGAAATTATGTGCTGCAGTGGTGTCTGAAGAGAAAGACATTAAAAAGGTACGACTTTTACTAATAAACATAACTGTTCATGTTGTAAGTAAAAAATGTTCCTATAGATGAATATTATGTCAATATTTTTCCACAGTTCGATGTAAAGTGCAAAGACATAATAGAGACAAAGTAGAATTACTTTCAAGGACTATGAAAAAGCTGAAAAGTTTGTTGTTGCTTTTGATGAAAAAAATATGAACCATGGAATAAATCTGTTGTTAAGGAGCAAAACATTTTAATAAGATGCAAAGTTACGACTCAGTTTAGAACATCTGAAGTGACTGATGAACTGAAAAATGTGTTAAGGATAAAAATAAAGATGCATACGAAGTGGAAAAGATTTGATAGAAAACCTTGGAACCAGGGATGGAAATTGTCCATTTCAAGAGAAAAAAAATGTTGCTATTGTGCACTATCAGTATAAATGGGGAAAAAGAAATGTCAAAATATTGGAGGCAACTGAAGATGCATTTTCACAAAGGTCCACTAAAAATATCAGGATCATGAAACCTGATAAGGGTAGTGGAATAGTTCTAGTGGACTACCAGGATTATGTTTCTTACATGAATGCTTTATTGACGGGTGACACGTATGTGGAAATTAGCAGAAACGAAATAAATATAGCCCACAAAAGAATAGATAAGACACTTTTTGATATGTTGTACCAGGGTGAGTTGGATGAATTTGAATGGCGTTTTTTACAAAACGAGTATCCAGTTATTAGTGGAATTTTCGGTATCCCAAAAATACATAAAGGCTTAGATAATTTACAATTTAGACCTATAGTGGATGGTAAACGTAGTAAAACACATTTTATCAGTCAGTTTTTGGATTACCATTTAAAGCCTGGTATTGAATTTTTTCCACATATACTTAAGGATTCGTGGGATTTTTTGGCAAAAATAAAACCTATAGCATTTAACTTTGGAGATACATTCATTACTATGGATGTTTGTAACCTGTTTACCGTTATACCCCATGATAGGGGGCTTGAATGGTTAGAAGAGCAGTTATTTTATACTAATTTATATGACCAAAATAAAATAAATGTATTAACAAAATTAATGGAGATTGTACTCAAAAATAATTTTTTATTTTTTGAAGGAGCTTATTATAAACAAAACAGTGGAGTAGCTATGGGGGCAGCTTGTGCCCCCAGTTTTGCAAATTTTGTATTGACTTATTGGGAGCTCAACTACGTGTTCAATTCTGAGTATTTTACACATGTTAAATTTTATGGTAGTTTTTTAGATGATTTATTCATTATATGGAACGGTGAACAGGCAGAACTAAAAGCTTTTTTAGAATATATGGACAGTAGTGTATGGTTCTTGAAGTTTACACGTTACAAGCCAGGACAGCATTAGCTACTTGGACATTAAGTTAACCTATGACAAAAATAAGAATAAGCTTATGTCCAATATATACAGAAAGTCCACCTTCTCAAATTCTTATTTACATTTTGATAGCTGGCACCCTGACCACCAGAAAAAAGCGGTGGTCAAAGGTCAATTGGTGAGGGCAGCCAGAATGGTTAGCGAGGAGGTGGACTTTGAAAATGAAATACAGTTCATTATTACATTATTTTTGAACAGAGGTTACCCATCGGATTTTTGTAGTAGCATTGCCAATGAGGTGAGAAGTAAAAGGCAAAATGTTTTTTATAAAGCTTTATTAAATAGCAATGAATGTTTGTTTGGTAATGGTAATAAAATTCAATCTGCTGATAATAGGGGATTTATATGTAACAGTATACCCCTGTTCATCACTACATTTAATGATACCTTTTGGGCAATCAAAAATATCATTAAAAAGAATTGGAATTTTATAAGTATGGACAAGACACTGGGGGACCTTTTCAAAGGAAACATTACATATGTTTTTAGGAAGGATACATAGTTTAAGGATTTGTTTGAAAGTTTAAATGTTAAGGTTGATAATTATTCTAACAAACCCATGGGTAACTTCAAATGTGGTAGGTGTTCAGTATGTAAACATATGATGAACACTGGTACAACAGCGATAGTTAATAATCGTAGTATTAAAATTCATCAGCACATTAATTGCTATACTATTAATGTTGTTTATATCGCAGTATGTCAACAGTGTGATGGTTTTTATGTTGGGAAAACCAGTAGGCATTTGAGGGACAGGATTAAAGAACACCTATTAGATATTAAAAATAATAAGTTAACCAATGCCTTGGCTAGACATATAAATCAATATAAAAAATCACCAGTTTAAGTTTTTTGGAGTATTACATCTAAAAATGGATTTACAGGGTAAAATTACTAAATATAATTTGGATGCATCAGAATTGAGGATGCAGATTTTATTGAATGCCCATCAGCATCCTGGTCTCAATGAATACATTAGTATCAAGCCTATTTTATGGTTACACAATATTAAAGGTCATTAGTATTGGTCATGTTGTTTTTGGAATCAACATTAACATAGTTTTATACTTTTTCAGGCATTTACGTGTCACATACATTATATGTATAAAATCTATAAATAATTTAATGGATAAATTTTATATTACTTATTATTTTTTCTTACACTGTAAAATTTTCTTATATGCTGGGTTTTACGACCCAAGGACATATATTTATTTATTTATATATTTAAACAATTATTTTACATATTTCAATAATATTTATATAAATTTATATTACATGTAAGAATATACATGTTTTATATTTTGGATAATATATTTTGTACATGAATATTTATCATCATTATGATATTTATTATATTTTTAACATATATATATGTATATATAAAAAAATTTTTTTAAACATTTTAAACCATTTAAATATTAACTTTTTAATAAATATTTATAACATATTCGGCACGGTATTAGGTTACATAAATTATACTTAAACAACTATATTCTCACATTAATTTTTCCATTAGGTATTTTTCTTGTGGAATCAATTTTATTTATTAATAATTATATATTATATATGTTTATTAGGGAGTTTTTAAAAAACATACATATATTAACACACACATAATTAGAATTTATATTTGCATTAGTATGCATCGTACGCATCTACTGTTACAGAGTTTTTATAATATTATTGATGGTTGAAACACAGTGTTGGTACATGCTGTCTTTTTTAATTCTGGTTAATTTTTAAAAACGCTTCTTATTCATTATGTTATAGATTGGTTAATTAGTTCATTAATTTGGCAATTGAGGGTATTTAAGCGGCTGGATTTTGTATGTATTTGTGTTCTGAAGAAGTCCGTGGAAACGGACGAAACCTAGGTCGACGCAAATATTTGTTCTGTCTTTTTGTCAATAAAACCTTTGTTGGAGCGTTCATTGGCCTTGGATCATCTTTCTTCATTTTGGCAGTATTATATGGTACAGCACCTCTACTTCGGCTGGGTGCTTTCTCTTCCAATTATTTTGTCATTTTCACCAAGGTGCAGGGGAAAGCAGTAAAAAAATACTAACAGTGTGGTGAAGAGGATCATTTGCAATAATACAATATGCAGCAAAAGTGAAGTAATGAACACTTTTGGTTCAAAAGTGAACAAACAGAGAATGCAACTATTGCAGGGAAAGAGGTACAAAATGATAAAGAATGGTGAAAAGCAGATTTGTGAAAGGGAAAGTTTTACGGTTGAAGATATCAACTTGAATGTTTATATGAAGATGGGGAGGTGTAGGAGGGTGAAAATGAAGATGAGGGATTGATAAGAGACAGTTAAAAAAAGAAAGACGTTACTAGCTAAACTTGCAAATAAGAAAAAGTCTAGTATAAAGATTATATTTTGAATAAGTTTTGATAAATGAAAAAAGATGACTTAATTTTGCAAGTGTGTCAAAAGCAAAAATGTGATGTTTTGCAGAATGCTAGATTTTTGGATAAAAAAACAAGGAAACAGGTTAGAAGTCATATGGGGCATGAAATAGGTGGGGGTGGCTATGTTATTTAAAAACAGAACAATCAAAACATTAGATATGATAATGCGTCTATGAAGTGCAATGATATGTGATATCAAGGATGGAGATAAATTGTGGAGATTAGTTGGTATACATGCTTATTCACAAGGAAATAAGAGGAAGGAAGGAGTTATTTCAAGAATTTAAAGTTTGTCCTCTACAGGAGGGGGAAGGAGAGTGAGAGGTCAAGAATGAGTGAAGATCGACACACAGATGGAACATTATGGCGAGTACATAACTTCCTTACCTGATGTTGTCAATCTTCGTTCATTCTTGACGAATGGGAAAGTCCCCAGCTACTTCAGACCCTGGGTGGCCTTATAGAAGGATATTCCTGAGAACCATAGAGCCAAAGGATGCACTTCCCCTGGAGATAGTATCCAATTTGTATGGAGAGATTAAAGGTATAAGCCATAGCCCATGTTGCAGATGCACAAATGTCATCCATAAAAGCTTTTGCATGAAAAACTGCTGATGTGGCTACTGATCTGGTTGAATGGTCTTTAACAGGCGCAGGTAACTTTTAGTTATGTGCATAAATAAAGGTAACACAATCTCTCATCCATTTAGATAAGGTCAGTTTTGATATAGCTTGTCTCACTGTTGGACCAGAAAAGGAAAAGAACAATTGATCTGATTTCCTGGACTCTAGTCCTGTTCAGGTAAAAATGTATTTGGGTAAAAACGTATTTGTCTATGTGCATCCAGTAAGTGTAAGTAATATTCACCTTTGTTAGAAAATTTGGGGAAGAAAACTGGCACCTCAATAGTTTGATTAATACTAGATTCAGAAACCACTTTAGGAAGAAAGGACGGGTTAGTTCTCAATGACACACAAGAAAGGAATTTAAGATGGCACGCGGCCGCTGGGTTCAAAGGGAGGCAGTATTAAAGATTGCAAAACCAAGGTCAGATCCCACAGAGCTAAGGGATCTTTGAATGGGGGTCCAAGTTGTTTTCTGAAGCCCAAATTGAAAATCTCTTTCATTTACTGGAACAGAATCTGCTGGTTGTAGGTTTATGGGAAGCCAGAAGAATTTTTTTGTATGGGGGAAGTTGTATTATTCTGCCCGACGACTAATGGAATTGGAGGAACCAAGCTGCGAGCTTGAGAGAGCATAGATCGGGATGCACCAATCTCTGCAGACGAGATAACAGGTCTGAGACTGGATCCAGAATCCATGGATGGTGAATCAATTGAGGCCAAAGAAAGGGGGACAAAATTTGTTGGGCCAGAAGGGGGCAATGAGAATCACTTTGCTTCACAGCATTTGGACATTCTTTAGAAAGAGGGGTAGGAGAGGAAATGGGGAAAAGTATAAAGAAGACCAGAGGGCCAATCAAGGAGAGCATCTTTCAGGGACTCCCCCGAGGGGGGATTAGGGGAAAGTAGCTGCTGCACTTGTTGGCCGGGAAGGCAAAGAGATCGCAGCAAGGCTGGCCCCATCGACTAAAGATTTCCTTTGCCACTTTGGGATTGAGAGACCACTCACAAGGTAGTAGAATGCATCTGCTCAGCTTGTCCACCATCACACTGGTACTCCCCGGGATATGCATTGCCACAATAAAGTGGTCGGAAGATAGCACCCACTGCCACAGTCTAACAGCTTCCTGGCAAAGGGGTTAGGATTTGATTCCACTCTGTTGATGTACCAAACCACTGAACTGTTTGACTGGATCGCAACTGTTCCCAGAGGAAGAGCAGACTGAAATGCTTGCAACACCAGGAGCACTGCTCTCATCTCCATGACACTAATGTGCAAGCTGGCCTTGTGTGGAGACCACGTGCCTTGGACTGTTCTTCCCAGATAACGCCCTCCACTTCATCTGGGAGGCGTCCGTGGTCACTATGGTCTTGGGTTGCGGGGAAACACAGGACAGCCCATTAGGATTTCTTATGACTGCATCCATCAGGATAGATCCTTTTTGCAACATCCTGTTACTAAGATCGGGTGAGTTACCAGAGGAGACAGGATGGACCATTGAAAGGCTAGAAGCCATGTATCCTCATATGAAATCTCACCAAGGGAACCAGGGCGATAGCCACCGCCACAGATCCTAGGGCTTGAAGGACAAGTAGAGCGGGCACTTTGTTTTTCATTAAAACGAGTTGTACTTGAGACCTTATATTTTGAAGCCTGTGAAAGAGAAGTTATACACAAAACTGTGCTGAGGTGGGCTCCTATGAATTCTAGGTTCGGAGTGGGAGACAGCTGTGACGTCTCTGTTGACTGTTATGCCCAGAGCACTGAACAAGTGTATGATGAAGTCTATGGTTTGAAGCAGTAGATGCCTGGTAGAGGAGGTGAGGAGCCAGTCGTCTAGATAAGGAGACACCCGGAATCAGTGTAGTCTCATTTGAGCTGTGATGCTACCACACCTTTTGTGAACACACTGGGGGCTATGGTGAGGCTGAAGGGCAGCACTCTGAACTGATAATGACTGGCCCCAGCCAAAAGTGGAGATACCTTCTTGAGCTTTAGTCCATCCTTGTATGGTAATACGCATCATGAAGTTCTACAGAGCACATCCAATCGTTTTCCTTTAGAAAGGGGAGAAAAGAGAGAGTGAACCGCGACCATCTGGAATTTTGCCTGCTGAACAAACTTGTTCAAAAAGCCAAGGTCCAATATTGGCCTCCAGTACCCAGTCTTCTTTGGCACTAAGAACCTATAGTAATATCTGGTATGGCAGGGCTTCTTGGGAGGACTCTTTTCTAGCAGCTTTTTAACTTCTATGGCTGCTTGATCCCTCCAATTGGGTGAAACATCAAGGATTTTTCTCAGTGATCTCGGGAAAAGGATGAAGGGTATACGATCGCCTCTGGTAATGATTCTCTGCACCCAAGTGTCAGAAGTTATTTGTTGCCAGGCTGTCGGGTGCAGTGACAGACTTCCCCAGACTGCTTCCAGAGGTAAGCTATCCTTTCAGGAGCACTGGTAGGGTTCAGAGAAAAATCTCTGGAACCCTGGTTTCACCGGCCACCTCTGCAGGCAGCATCTTCTATCTGACCTCAACCCTCTGCCGCTGCTCTGGTCCTGCCTTCAGCTGTGCGTGCAATGAGCTACATGGACCAGTTCGATACAGACTCCGGGGTAGGTAGCTGAGAGGCGGCCTTGTCCTGCACATCAGACACTGCTCCAGTGACAGTATCTGATAACTCCTTAATCAGATCTCTATGAAGTCTAGTAAATTGTGCCATGAAGTTCAAGGACCTGAGTGTGAAGGTCGATGAAGCACAGACCTGCTTTCCAAATCTGTCCATCGTCCTAGACTCCTGGTTAGGAGGGTGGACAGTAGAACTCTCACTGTCAAGTTCTTTCTTGGTGGTGGCCGCCACCGCCATGGCATCTACTGCTAAACCCTTGGACCAACGTTGGTGATAGGCTGTGATCAAATTTTGTCCGGTCTCTGGGGAATAGGCTCTATGGAGTCAAAGGCCTTCCAAGCCCGCTGCGTGATCAGCTTAAGATTGTTGGTGGGTGGGGTGACCCAGGAAGTACACGGTCGAGCACTGAATGCTTTCAAGTACATGGATTCCTCTGAGATCAGGTCCTAGGGCTTCCAGTTACCACTCTGCTTCAGGGTCTCTAGGATGTCTCCAAAGGAGCTATCTTCAGGAGATGACCTGGGGGAACCTTCCCTTTCATCTAAATCCGTACCCTTGGAGACGGATTTTTCCAGGGAATCTAGGTGCTTTCTCTTGCACGTCTTCTTACGGGGGGGGGTTCTTCAGTTGGGGATCTCTGAGGAAGACTCCTAAGAAGGGCCCTGGCAGGGGTAACTTGAAGCACCCATGCTCACTGTCCTGTCATGGATATTGGTGTCAGCTCTGGACCAGAAGACATGGTAATGTGACACTCTAATGCAAGAGGAAACAGTTGAGAGCCTGCAGAGGCTAAAGCATTCTCCATAACCTGGAAGGTAGGAGCCCCCCCCCCCCCGAGGAATGGGAGCCCAAAACAGGGAAAGACCACCTCGGAACCAGGGTCACACCCTGCCCTGAGAGTCCACTTTCCAAAGCAGGAGACGGGGAAGGACCCGCAACCAACAAGGTCCCGAGAGCCAAGGGAGACTCCGTATACAAACGGGAGCCAGAGACCCTTGGAACCAGCAGTGGAGTCTTGGCCCTGAGAATCTGTCAGCTCCGAAGATGGAACTAAAGAAGTCAGCGCAACATCCGGTGCGGAGGTAGGGATGCCTAATGACACTGGAATAGCTGGTACCGGGGGATCAAAGTGCTGAGCTCTGAAGCTCCGGTGGAAGTCAGAGGAGACAAAGAAGGAGTCCTTAGAGAAGATACCTCAACTCCAGAGGGAGATGGGCCCAAGAAGGGGACAGAATATCTCTGGCTATCAACAGCTGATTCACCAATCTCACATCTACCTTGGAGAGACTCCTGGGAGGATCAGACAGACAACCCTGAAGGTGGCTCAGGTCATTCCAGAAAGGGACTGGGCAAGTGGCTTGCAAAAGGATCTATGGAAGGTGAATATCTCATCCTGGGAAAAAGATTAAGGTCTGGTTTCAGCTACAAGGGGATAGGCAGAGCCTGCTGAGGTGCCAGTGGAGAAGTTGGCATGAAAACAAAAACTAAAGAAGGCAGAGATGATGCTGGTGTGAAGGCACTGTAGTGGCAGCAGTCTGTGCCAAGGAATCTTTAAGTTGAAGTTTCGGTACATTTGTTTTCAGTTCCGTGGAGGTAGTCGGAATAGCAGCCTTATGTTTTTGTGCCACTGGTGCCATGTGGGATGCAGGTACCAAGTGGCTCTTCTTTTTGACAGGGTCTGACTTGGGATCAAACTTGGATAAAGCTTCACTAAAGGTAGTTTTAACAAGCCCTTCAAAATGAGCGTATTCCAACTCTCAACCAAGGCTCGGTTACTAAAGGCCTGGCAAATGTCAATTTTGATCGAGATGTGGAGCTCCTACACAATAAACACACAAAAGATGCACTGTTTGAATCCAGAAGTGCCTTTATGCTTTTCTGCCATTTTAATAATTAGCACATAAAGGAGGAAAGCTAAACACACATACACACGAAGGACAGAAGGAAGGTCTACCAATTATGGTAGTGGAGCAATACCAAAAGGTATAAGAGAAGTGGGAAGGAAAGTACCACTGATGGTACTAAGAAATACCACAAATGGTAAGAAGGGTGGGAGAGGGGTTACCAACAATGGTAACGAGATTACCAGAAGTAAGGGGTACAGTATTCGAACACATGCAACTGAAATTACAAGGTATAAATATAGAAAATATATCTATCTATAGAAAGCGAAATACAAAGAAATAGCTTAATAAGAAACTTTTTTAAAGACATGGCTGAGAAGCAATGGCCGACGCATCTTACTGACAGAGCAGCAAGGAAGATCCGAGGTAATGGAGAGAGGGCGGTTGTGGGTAGAGTCTTGGCTCGAGAGTCGTTTTGGCTGGCTATAGCAGTATAATGGCCAAGCCAGTTCCAAGGACTGAACAGAGTCCCATTTGTCAAGAATGAACAAAGACTGACAATATCAGATCTTAAAGTTTTTTTAATTGCTCAAGTTAATTATTACTGTTGCAGACTTAAACTGTTAATCTAACAAAGAAAATTGATAAGACAGAGATGTTAAAGCAGGTAAAAAAAGGCAGGAGGAACTAGCATAATGAATATGGAGTTTACCCCACAGACAGGGTACATAGTTTGATTCTCACCTTTCTGAGAAACTGGCTAGGATTAAAATGACCCTCAAGGGCAGCTAGCCTAGTTCTTATCTATTAACCTATTACATTAACAGCTGATAACATGTGGACTGTTTTGAGACAAAAAAAAAAAAAAGGAGTTCATATAGATTATATATATATATATATATATATATATATATATATATATATATATATATAAAGGTAAACTAAAAACAGAAATAAATCTTTTTATTTACTCTGATGGCTTGAAAGACAGACAAAAGCGTACTTTTCAGATCATTTACGTATAGAATCAGAAATAGAGAAGGAAAAGGTATGGGAAGATCATTATAAGATTGTTTGAGAAATAATGGGTACAGTTTAAAATTAAATAAGAAAATATTTTATTAAAATGGAAAAAGATTTCTGGAAATTATATATATATATATATACTGTGAAAAGGTTATGAAAAGAATTTAAAAGGATTGAAGGAAAAAATGGAAAATGGGATATATATTATACATGCAAAGAGAATTTGTTAAAAATAAAAGTGAAGAAAAATATTCAAGGTATGGCGGAAGACATTTCACCTTTCTTAGGAAAGAAATTACGAGAAAATTGGAAAAAAACGACTTGAGTGGAAAAGCTGGAAATGAAAAAGTACATGTGAAGGAAATTATTTGGGAAAATTAATATTTTAGGAGAATGTATAATAAAGTAACTATGGAACAGAAGGATTTTTGGTATCCAAGACCAGCCAAAAAGATGGAGAATGATAAAAATAGAGTTGGACGAACCTGATAGTGTATTGAAGGAAATTTAAAAATTCCATCTGGTCCAGCCATACTATATAGAACTTTAATATACAAGACTGAAGACAATTTTGTTAAAATTTTGGTTAAGAAATGTTATTAAACATAAGACAAAGTGAAGGACTAGTTAAAGACAAAGTGAAGGACTAGTTAAGTTAATCTATAAAAAGGATGAGAAGAAACTATTATAAAACTGGAGACCAATAAAATTGAATACTGCAGATTATAAATATTAATAGGAATAATTCAAGTGAAATAATTATCAGTTTAATAGAGGAAGGAACATATGAAATTTTGGGGAGAAATAGTACAGATTTTCTATCTATAGCAAAAATGATAAGTATTTTAGAGAAAAAAATGTATGCCAAAGTTAATTGTACAGGATATACAAATAGGTTATAACAAAATGTCTGAAATTATTTTAATATTTACACATTGGCAGTTTAATAAATAAGTCAGTATATAATAATTCTTAGAATAGGATTTTAATTAATGGGTGGTTTAGTCAAGAAGTACAAGTTAGAGGAGTAAAGCAGTGCTGTCCATTAAGCAGTATTTTGTTTTCATTAATAATAAATACAACAGTAATTAAGGCAGAAGATTTAGTAAATAGATTGTGTACATTTAAGAGAAAATATAAATATTCTGAAGTGTTCAGTGTATGCAGATGATGTGGTGATAATTGCAAAAGACAAAAGGGTGGATTAAGAAAGCAAAGTGGAACACAATGTTTATTAAAAAAAGTGTGCTTAAATACAAATAAATGAAAGATGTAAAGGTTTTGGTGACATTAGGAATGCAGGTGTTTACTTTTTTAATTCACAGTTTAAATGGTTAGGCTTAACATTTGGGATGGAAGAAAAATGTAAAGAAATGTGGAGTGAGATTTTAAACGAAATAAATTTATTAATAGGTGGAGAAGATTTGCTCTATCTTTTAAGAAAAAAATCTACTTAACTATAATGTATTTAGCCTGTTTTGGATATTGAAAAAAAATGTTAGGATAAATATGATAGTGTTAGTAAAATTATGTGGAAAATATGGAAATATTTTTAACAGTTAAAAAAAAAGATTTTGATGAAAAAGGATATGGTTTTAAAATATGGGATATAAAACGGAATATAAATGAGAACAGGAAGGAATAGGTATGAAGAAGTAATGGAAAAAATGTTAAATTTAAGGAGGTTGTAGAAATTCAGTTTTTAATGGAGACTTGAGATTAAAAAAGTTAACAAATATGAAGTATAAGCAAAGAACTGAAAGACAGTTTTCAAATTGTAAAGTGGAAGAAACTATGGGAAACTTTCTTTGGATTTGTAAAGCAGTTAATGTCATTAAAAATATATGCAATGATTTAATCTAGAATTAAAACAAAATTAATATTAAGGGGATTACTTATGATTTATACAAAAATTTGAACAAGGAAAAAAAGTTTTTTATAGAATACTTTTGAGAATTATACGCCAAGACCTAGAGTATAGTTAATGTTGATGCAAGAATGTATTAAGAATATAAAAGGTGGTTATGGTTAAAAGGGTTGGGGGTGAAAGAATATAAAATTCATGAGACAGTTTTGAAAGAATAATATATACTTTTGATGATGGAATTCTAGATATTGAATATAATGTGTAAGGAGTGATTTTAACAAAAGCCCCCCTATTACTTTCAATAGATGCAGGGAGATCTTATATTCACCGAATTACCACCTACTCAAGCAAATGGGACCTCAGTTTAAAGTCTTATCCAAAGGACACACAGAAGACTGCAGCTTAACCCTTACCCTGCACTGGAGTGCAGCAATCCATCTACCTGGAGAGGAAAAAGAACTCACAGCCTTCTGCACCAAATTAGATGGTGCTATCTATTGTCACGGACACTGGTTAATCCCAAATGACAGAATACCCTTCTCTACTGAGATGTACAGAAGTGCTACTACAGGCTTTTTGAGTAGCATAATCAGAAATACTGACAGTTACCAGTAGATGCCCCATTTTCAGATTACAGAAACCAGCTTTCTGGAGAATTTTAGTAACAAGGTACAAGTCTTAAACATTGAAACTGCTTTTATAATAGCAAATTTCAAAATAACCTTAAACTAAATTTCAGAAAAACCTTAAACTATGTAGATAACACTTTTTTGTTATAGAAAGTTAATATCTAGAAGATTTTCAGAAACTGAACATCCTCTTCTTGTAAACAATTCACACTATAATTTAAAGCTATGGCAAATTTCATGTACAAATTTGCACATCTTTCAATAAAAATGATTAAATGCATTACCAGTAATATGGTCAGATTATGGCTAAACAACCCCCTTTTTAGTTTAAAGGTTCAACTTCAACTAGAAGGTATAAAATAAATTTGTTAGAAATCCCAAGAAAAATCTGGTCTTTGCCATACCTCTCAACTGAACAGATGTTTGCAGAATGTCCAGACTGTGGCCCCATATTTGTCTGTTTTTCATAAAATTGTGGTTTTTGAGCAAATTAGTGTTAAATCATTAAAGACTGAAGTTAGAAAATAATGAAAGACTGAGTTTCAGACTTCATATACTTCTGAACATGCATGCTAATGCCAAACCTGTTATTTTATCAACTTTCTATGTTTGTAAGAGAAATATTTAAAATTTGTCCCTATGTTTTGGGGCATTTGTCCCACTTTTATTTATGGCTTTGTCCAGGTTTCTTGCTTTAAGAGGTAGGTGTCTTTCACATCAAAGACCAGCAACAACTCTCATTAGGGTCCAAGTGGATACATTTGAGGCATGTATCTGTGTCCAGTCACTGAAGGTTCACATCATGAAATAGCAACATTTACAATTAAATAGCAATAAGTAAGAGTCAAGACAACAAATACAATTATTTTTTGAACATTAAACAATGACATAAGGAGATGACAATAGAACAACAAATTTGACATATGAAAGGTGCTATAACTAGTCAAAAACAGTTACATTAGTTACCCAATTCCAAATCTAAATCATCAAATATGACCTGTTGAAAGAAACAGACCTTTATGATATACATTTCACAAATAGATCTTTACTTACCCAAGATGCACACAAGGCTTTGGTATTGTACAAGATTTATCTTCGGTTTCTTACCTCTTTACACTAAACTAATCAAACATCTGAATAAAGATGTGCATATGTAAGTCAGTGGCAACATAAGCACTATACCTTAAATTAACTTGCAGCTTACAAAAGGGAGGCCACTGTCTGCAAGTTCACTGTTGGTATATTTAACCAGCTCTTGATCAAGACTGAAGTTTAGAAGGCCTTTTAAACAAACATGCAACAAATAAAATAACACAAGTAAATTAGCCATCTAAATTCATTTCTGAATGACCAAAAATGTGTTTACAATAAGACTGTGATCCACTCTAAACTATCCAGGTTCTCTCTTAAATCCCGTCAGTAACAAGCACCAGCTCTTCTGCTCGATTCTAATGCCAAAATCTACTGGGGCAGCTAATAAGTCCCTTTCCTACCACAGTCCTTACAAACAGAACCGAAATAAGATCAGGACTACACTGCAGTAGTTCTGATGAGTGGATTAAACATCTTTTAGCAAGAAACAAAATTATACATTTAGGTGATGAAATTATTACTCCATAACACAACATTTAAATGAAGCAAAGCTCATCCTATGCAACTCATTTAGACCAATTTGTCTGGCAGTCAGCACAGTAGACTAAAGCTTGGTTCCGTTTATTAACCCTTTCCTGTACCCAGGGTACAAAGTTTCATTCCTTCCACCTTCATTTGCCAAGTGTGTGATTTTGATAAGCACTTACCCATTCAGTGCTCTCAGGCTGCCCCTGAAAAGGGGCAATTCTTTCTCGTTTGCCTACCCACTGGTCAACAAATAGGCAAAAATAATTCTTTACCTGGATTGCTTAAAGGCAGAAATGGATAATGCATGCAACATTAATGACCCACATTCAAACAATTATACAGGTGCTCAAGGATCAGTCAGAAGAGGGAGGAAGGCCAGGTTATGGAGATTTGTTCTCAAGAGGAAGGGCAAGGTTATAAGGCACCTAAAGATGGACTCGGGAGGTGCCAAGGGAGTTGGTACTCAGTCCTCAACAGGCCAGAGTGGAAGTGAACAAAGCTACTTTGGGCTGCACACATGCAAATGTTTTCATTCACATATGCGAGTGCAAGTACTCAACACAAGGACAACAAACCTTTTCAATATTAGCTACACTTCAACTGTGTGCAAAGTCCTACCTACGTATTATAACTATTGGTCCACATGCCTTCTCCGCTGGAGAAGTGGATCCCCAGTAAGTAATAGATTATGTCAAAGATTCTCCATATTCAACAATGGAATGACTAATTGGTCACAGGAAAAGGACCAGATGTCAGAAATATCTGAACAAAATAAAAATTCATAAGGGGTAACAAACCGATTTCAAACTGTTAAAACCCATGGGAGGTGAGGGGATTAATTCTTCTGGAAACCTGTTCTGTAATGACAAACTTGAGTCAGAAACATTCATTTACCAGGTGTCCATACTGTGACACCATTATATTTGCACAACTTATGGCTCAGACCATGTCAGCCATTATTACAGAGTGCAAATTATTAAACTATCATGCAGACTTGGGTTGATTGCTTCAGTCTCTAGTCTCTACTTTCTCACCAGGAGATCCTGAGCAATCTAAGCAGAGTTACCTCTAGAAAGAGAAAAAAAAACATGTGCACATAACTTAATGAATCAAATTAAAAAAGAAAGAATTAAAGTAAGAAATAAATTCACTTACATTTGCATGCTCCACACCATGACTTATGGATTACAAGCATCAATGGTAAGCCACTACAAAAGGATAAAATAGGATTCATTAAACTGTATCTGCCACAATAAAAGAAAAAAATATTCAATATAATGCCAACATGATAGACCTAACAAAGTTATATAGGATTTTCCATTTTATATTTTATTCCAAAAAAAAAAAAAAAAAAGACTGAACAGGCAATTTCCAAGTTTCTCACCTTTAACCTTTTTTTCTTTTATTGAAACTTTTTGGAGAGAAAAGGAAAGACAGAGACGGAACGCAAGTCATACCAAAGACAAATATTTAATCTAATTACATCAGCAAAGGCAAAAAACCCTGCTTATTCTTCAAGGCTTTAGATGTCAAACTGCAAAACTGATGTATGCACCAATAGACAGACTCTATTTTAGCCACAGGCCAGTCACCCTGAATAATGTACAATAAACTCTGTTAACTGGAATTCAAGCAACCGGCACTCTCAAGCAAACAGCAAAATAATTTGAAGAAATACAGTACAATTTGTGTGTGTTGCACTTTCTGTTTTCACCCTGCAGAAACATACCTTATGTTTTTAGAATTTTAAAAAGGAAGACAGGAATAAATTCCCTCTCCTCCCAACACGAGAACAAATCAAACCAAACAAATGGTATAGGGTACAGTATTAGTCAGGCCTTTTTAATAGTTACTCTCAAGCAACCAGAAACTAGTTATCTAGCATCTACCAATCCCCATGGGTGCCAGTTAACTGAGTTTGCTGTATGTAGTTTCTCTTCAATTGTATTTTTTTTTCAAACAATAGACTTTAATGAAATGGTGCCAGAACAGAAGGCATGGTAGGTCCATCTTCCTCTGATTGACTGAAGTATGACAAATAATATCTCAGAGACTAAGCCCATGTTCTCACTTCCAGATGATCTGGCAAACTCATTCCACCTCAGACCATGTAGTTCCATAGTTGGGCAAAATGCTAACTTCTCCTCAAGACAGAAAAAAACCCTCCAGCATTTATCCAAGCTGCCTTGAAAATTTTAGCAATCATACTTGGTTAAAAATAGAAGATCCTCTGGGCAAACAACCATAAAATACATAAACTGAAAGATAACAAAGGGTCATTAACAAAATGGAACTATCAGACTAACAGAAATTGCTTCTAGTGTCAGAGATTATGCATGATCAAAATGTATCAAAAGAGTGCAACACATTCCACATTAGATTGTATACATCTGATATGCAGACAGGATACATCATTTGCTCACAGACGAGCCTTCCACATAGATCTGTCACAGGGGTCAAGCACAAAGTTGAGAGCGGTTATAGAACAGTAACACTAATTCTCCACTGTTCCACCTCTGCAGTGACTGGACTGGGTGAATTACTTTCCATTAGACGAGATAAGAAAAATAACTGAACCCCCCCCCCCCCACTTGTGATTGACTGTCTCTAATGTAACACATAAAACAGTTAGCAGCAACAACTGACTGCATTTTTATTACCTGCAAGCCTCCGGTCACTCTCTGCTATATATTAGTGCAAAGGTAAACAAACATCGCCTACATCTATCCTGATGGGTGTCCCAGGTGATTCCAAAAGATGTGGTGGTGTACAGCTGGAACCTGCAGTACAACTCCCCAAATTCCTAGTAATAGTTAAATGCGTCAGCAGAAACAAGTTCTTAATCTTTTCAGTGAAGCAGGAAACCAAGAATGCAGGCAACCCACTTACTGCATAATAAGTTAGCAAGTAGTGTTTCCCAAATTCAATAAAATTTATTAAATATATGTATGTTGTTGTTGTCTCTTTCAGCTTTTCACGGTTAGGGGTCGCCACAGCGGAACTCCGGTCCGCTAATGATTGGCAGTAGATTTTTATGTGCCAAGTTGCCAGTTCTGACGCACAACCTTCAACGAAGGTACGCCCATTCACGCATGTCTAGACACAGAAGACGCTCTAGCTGAGAATCGAACAGGACAACGTCATACTGTGAGGCGACAATGCTACCGCAGCACCATACATGTATACGAATAAGTAAATATATTCTACAAAAACACACACACACACACACACACACACACACACACACACACACACACACACACACACACACACACTTTCAAAATCCTTTCAGATCACCTAGTCACAGCATAATGCTTAAAGTTCAGTGAGAAGGCAAACTTCACAAATTCAGTCAGATTAAATTTACACACGTATAGGTTTGCAAAAATGTATACTCATCCTGTATTAGGTCAATTCAAACATTTACCTTACTGGAACTGGATAAATCACTCTCCTGGTATAAAAGCTACCTGTCCAATAGATCAAAGGCTTTAAAATGACAAAACAACTTTCAAATCCTTTCACACCTTCTTAGGAGGAGTACTCAAGGGGTCCATTTTTGGACCCGTACTCTAGCATGTGTAGATCATTAATGAACAGATATAAAAGTAGTAGTGGTTAAGAAAACCAATCAGAAGATAGAGAGCTATCCTGTACAGTGACCCTATTTAATAAACACTGCAAGAAACACATTGCCTCAACCTTCCAGCTTCTTAAAATCGTTTACACCACTCTTGTACTGATCAACCTAAAAGCATCACAACCAGTCTCCTTGAACAATGTTACAATAAAGTTACACAATTTGCCATCAGCTTACCTTATGAAGCAAACCACTGCCTTGCTCTTACATAGACTTTCATGGCTATAACTACACTACTACTTCTCTCAACAGCTATTAAACCACACACAAACTCATCTACAAACCTGACCAACATTCTTCAGTTATTCCCCAGACAGACAACTCCGGTCTACTAACAAAACTGCTTCTCCACATAACCCCTTCTAATAATGCAGCTGGTGACTCTGTACTCCTACATATCTAGACTACGGAACTCATTGCTTCTACTACTTAAATAAAAAGACAGTAACAAACTTTTCAAACTAACTCAAAACAATACTTACTGGATATGTCTCTAGTCTTCTTCCACACCAGGCTAACCCTACACTGTTTTCAGCTTTCTGCACAGCTTTCCCCCCTTCTCTCCTTAATATTTACCCTATGTCAAGTATTCTCCCTTTTCACCTCGGATACTCAAAATGCTTCAGGCCTTTTTTGTGCCTCTTTTCCCTCCTCTCCAGTCCTCTCTTTAATTTTACTTTCCTTCTTTTCTCTTTCCCAAAATCACCTTATTCCAACTCCTCTAGACCTACACTCTTCTCTCCTTATCTACTTTCAAAACTCCAATCAGGACATTACCCAGAGAACTCGTCTCAGAGACAGTAGGAAAGTTCACATCCACTGCAACAGACCCTTTTTATTGATTAGACAGTTGCAGTGAGAATATCAATCACTGTCAGGAGTTTCCGGTTTGCAACTATGTGGACAGGGCTTGTCACTGCAAACTAGTTGTCCTGTGTGCAACTAGGTAGTGGAGAAATTCCAATTGTGCTTTTACAGGAAAAGTGTCACTCAAGCTGTCTGAGTCTGTACACAGCACTACTTGAGGGGAAACCAATACACAGACCCTGAAAATTTAAGGATGAAGTATTTAGGCAGATATTCTGAAGTTAGAAACAAATCCAGCAGTACTTACTGAAAACAAAGAATTAGCTTGTCAAGAATGATGAAAAGAGGGGAGTCGCATGAATGGCTACTGCCTGTCTACTACTAATGCTGGTCTCACCGCAGCTTCACTCTGTTGAGATACAACGCCCCTTTGCTTCTTCTCTCACCAGACGCAAAATGTTAGCAACAATCCCAAGATGAGAAGCAGGCCACAGCCTTTTGCTGATCCACTGTCTTGTCCCAAGATGATGCAAGGGGCTGTAGGCTTGTAGCCTTTTTCTGGTAGATGCCTTGAATAGCAACCAGGAATGTTAAGCGCAGACATGCACTCTCCAACCAGAAACAAACAAACAGTCAGGAATCAATGCACTCGGCTCCTTCTTTCACCAGGACCACAATACAAGCACAGATTCCAAGCTGTCACCTATAAAGCAGTTATTAGGCTTTCTGGTGATCAGCAGTCTCCAGGAAATAATGTCACTCTGCTACTCCTCTCACCAGGAGAAAACAGAAGCACTAATCCCAAGAGGACTACTGAGAGGCAGAATGTGGACTAACTGGTGGTCTTGCAATAGATGTTTAAAGGTAAGATGAAAAAAATGAACACTGCAGTGAGCACTAAGCAGTTAGATATGAAAGTGTGTAACTTCAGTTTCAGCTAAGTGGACAGCCACCATTTTTAATACAGCAAGATAGATTGAAAGGGGGTGGGCACTTTTGTATTCCGGTACTATGGAATATAGTGGGATGGCTAATAAATTTAGGGAGTGATTTCACAAAATGGTAATTTTGTGCTTACTCACACCAGCCAGTGAAAGGAGAGAGGGAAGGAGATATAGTCAAATTAACATAAGGAGTAGGCAATTAGAAAGTCAGTGGTGTTTAAGAACACAACAGTAACAGGGTGGAAAGAAAATCTATCTGACTCACAAGAGACAGAGCTGTGGTCTCTCTTCAAGTTTTAATATGCAATTAAAAGCAGAATACAAGTAAAACACAGTGTAAAGAAAACAAACCACTCTACATATAAAATAAAAAAGGCAATAAAGTACAAGAAATTAAAACTAAATAAAAACTAATAACTGCTGCCACACAGATCTTGTTTCTCCAGTAATGTTACCGGCCGAGGTACCTTCTATGTGAAGTCTGCACATCCGTCCTCTGCCAGTATTTTTGTTAGGTCTTGCCATTTCCTCCAACATCCCAACTTTGTTGCTGTAAGTGAATTGATGATACTCTAATTGCTATCAGGAGTGTATGACACTGTGCATGTGCGCGTGTCAGTCTACATTTTATCCTGCAACAGGCTGGGACCTCACAGTCTTACTCCCACCGAGTGCTGGGATACAATCTGGCTCCCCCATAACCCTTAAATGGATTAAGTGAGCAACTGGAGAATAAAAATCATACCCGATTAATACTAGAAGAGTCATACAACTGCATGATAAATGTTATTCTGTTAACAAGCGGCTTCCTGTGATCCAGGGTTTAATTCCCTCGGCCTGCATTTGCATATTGTATGGACCTTGAGCAAAACACTTAGTGGGACACTAAGCAGGAGTACTTGGAGAACAGTGCTCTAAGATGAATGGTAAATTGGACTAGGTTGTTCAATGGCCTCCTGAACTGCAAGCCTAGTAACTACTTGCAAACCTATGATGACAAGGTGGAATTGTCAAATTACGGGGAAAAAAAAAAAAAAAAAAAAGTCAGTTCCTTGACAGTGCAGTGGGCATATGTCTTATTTAATAGTGCAAATCCAACTTACTCCTCAGGTAAATATGGCACTCGGATTTGCACCTTACTTCAACTACAGTTAGGATAGTACCCTAAAGTAAAGCACGGTGTTGGGTGCTACAGCCGAAGGTGCACACTGCTTTAATAATTAAGGAGCATTGTGCGTTATGCTTCACTATTCAACAGCTATGCAAATTCAGGACACCTGATTAACAAGTCACAAACAGTGCACTTACATTAGCCTTGGAAAAAAAAATAAGCCATTGTATAACAGCACACTATCAATAGTTGTCCCATGCAGATAACATTGCTTTTGGTGCAATAGCAGCACAAGGACAAATGCATAGTAGCATGCCCTGTTGTGCTTTACAGCTTGAATCAACCTTCACCTCAGTCATCAGGAAGGACTGCTTCCAAGTGGGCTAAACAGGACATTTTTCCTTTAAATTATACAAAATTCATAAGGCAAAAACAACCTGTGCTTGCTTGCTGTAACGGGTTTCAGAGAATTCCACAAAAAGTTTACTTTGATTCTTGGGCACCATGATGCTATTACCTGGCTGCTGACTCTTTCTTCCCATCTTCAAACGTTCGCCAGTGTATGTGGTCACCAAAACCTAAAAGACAGAAAGGTAAACACAGTTAACAGAACAGGAAAAACATGACAGCAAGCAACAGAATCATCCAGTACAGTGGAGCATCATGGAAATGAAAAAATATTAGATTTCATTTGGGACTCAAATCCAAGACCTCCAGCATACTATGCTGGTGGTCACTACCACTGGACTAATGACAGCCTCTGAACAAACACCATGAGCAAACATGTAAATGGCTACATTGAGGCTGCTGTACCTACAAGAAGTTAACCCATATCTAATCCCAAAAACAAATCTCACTAGTTAAAAAGTTATGGCCAAAAAAAAAAAAATAAATAAAACTGCAACTCTCAGAAAGAGCAGCTCTCTAATTCAATTATGAAACTAAAAGCTCTAATACAGTCCAACAAGGCCAATTATGATGTCAGGATAGCTTCCCAGGTTAAGGACAATCACAAGGCCTTCTTCAGCTATGTCAGGAAAACGTAAAGGTAACACTCAGCACTGTACAGAACTGGTGGTAAATGGCATAAGCTTCACTGCCCAGGGTGACACAACAAATCTAATGGCTAATAAAGTTAGCCCTAACTTCACCCCCCCCCCCAACTATCCCCTGTGAAATCCTTTCTAGCATACCCACCCCCACCTATTAACAGAGTACAGGTACTGATGGCACTTACTAAGGCCAAAAACACTGCTTCAATGGGCCCCCAACAATATCCTTGGTTGCCTCAGATAGCCTAAAACAAGACATAGCAGGACCTAAAACAAGACATAGCAGGACCACTTGAGGCACTCCAGTACAGCCCGGGTTACGTGCCAGATGAATGCAGTGCTGCCACTCTCATCCCTCTTCATAAGGGTGGACCATCAACCAACCTCCAGGAACTACAGATATTTTGATATGAAAAACCATGGCATAATCAACAAGAACATTGGACCTATCTAGTTTGGCTTAGTTAAGGGAACTAACTGCCTACTCAACCTGGTAGATTTCTTCAAGAAGGTCAACAAGGCTACAGATGAGGAGAAAACAGTGCATACAGTCCACCTTGAACTAGCCAGGGCATTCAAACAATACTCCACTCGGGTATTGTTGACCATTTCTCAGAACTAGTCATAAATCTGTACACAACTCGCTGGATTGCTGGCTGGTTTACAGATGGGATGTCGCTAGTCCCTCTCCAACAGATGACAAGAAGACGGGGTATTTCGTTTAGATGCTCAGATACATTGAGAGCACATCAGGATGGATAGCAGCATCATAAAATATAAATGAACTGATAACAGACAGACCACGCATACATCTCAACAATTTACTACAAAATGGCAGTCAGGCTCGCACGTACTCCATATTTTCACACTTGTGCAAGCCCTTGGATAGCTTCTTAAAGGTACATAGACACACATTGCTCTACATAGGACACAAGAAGTCAGAATCTGCAAGACCACCTTAACTAGAAGGCCGGTCACCAGCAGAGTACCCTGAGCTCTGTGTTGGCATCTACTTCTCATAAGTCTAATATCAAAGGCCTCTGGCTCACCAGTTCAGGTATGACTGTAAACTTGGAGCCATCAGATTCCCCCGACGACAGCAACATCCTACAAGAGGGTCTAACACAAACACATGACTGTTGTCAATGCCATGGATTAAAACTCAAAGCGAAGAAATGCGATATACCGCCCTTTGGGAAATCATCCAGCCAAGCTAATTACTCCTTCAATAATACACCCCTAACAGCTGACCAGTTAATTAGGGAGCTAGGAAAATATGTAGACAGCAACCTGTCCTTCAACCAGCAAGTAGCTAAGATAGTAAGAAAATCATTCTATGTCACCCAACCCATAAGCAAGTGTATGGATCAAGGTCCAAGGAAATTACAGTAACACTCTATAATCAGCCCTAATCAGACCCATCACGGAGTACAATGCCTCCGTTGGCATGTACCTAACCAGGCACTTGAAACAGTTGGAATGTCCTCAAGGTTTCCTGGGTACGAATACCCTGTCCGAAACATCGCCTCTATGTCTAACATACAAGGCATCCTTGGATCCAGCTATGATGGATCTCCTGCACATCCACAAAACAAACCATCAGAAACACTAGCTCCAGGGGCCAAAACTTGCCTGCGAAACAAGATCCCCATGCTTTGAAATAAGTTCCCCATCTATGAGAAGCAGAGTTCATCCCTCACCATATTTAAAAGAAACCTTAACCACTGGATAGAAAATTGCAAATTTAACCTTAGTCTGGCCCACGTCTCTGATGGACAGTAAATTAATCCCCAACTAACATACCCCCACCACATAATCCTTGGCTATCTCTTTACCAATATAACATACCTTGACTTTGCTAGTCAAATTGTAGGATAAGAAATAGGCAGCAAAACAAGAAAGCCCAAATGCTATGAATACGGTATACCACAGATGCAGAATATACAGTTAATGACAAACACACACAGAGCTATGAATGTAGCAAGTTAAACAGCTAAGTATGATGGATGTCCTTACATTCACTGCTGCAGTATTCATAACCTATGGGATTCCCTGCCATGGAAGCCCATCACATCCAGCTAGTTTACCAAAGCCTACCATTGCTTTAAGGTACACAGAACATCACCAAAATGCTCCTTCTATAACATAGGACATAAAGGTGATATTCAGGTGCACCATCCTCAGAACTTTTGCCACCAGTCCAAACGCTGTTTTAACCTCAGTCTGTTTACCTCCACCTGTTTTTCTGTATGTTTGTATTCTTGTGATTACTCCTATTTGCTGAAGTCCTTACCATTGCAGATAAGTACCCAGGTGGGTGGTTTTGTTCGGTCTTAAATTATTCTGCTATTTGGGGGATTAATGTCATACAGGAAGGGTAAATGTCAGTGTAGGAGACAGATTCCCCATAAAGACCACCTACGTTCCCTTAAAAAAGGGACAGAAAACTAAACAGGTTTCTTCTGCTCCTAGAAATCCACAAAGTGAGTGGCAGGCCTTTGCTCAGTGGTTATTTAATGCTTTACTGTCATTAAGGCCTCCTCAAGGGGTTTCAGTTCCTGCTCATAATTGGGCCTCTTCTACACTTAAAAGGCCCAGAGAATTTAATTCTTCTGAGGAAGAGCTGGATTCTAATGAAGAATCCCTTATTCTAACCAGATTCCTTCTCCTTTAGACTACAGGTCTGAGGAGGAGGAATATAATAGTTCAGATACTCTTGAGGACATTTCCTTTGGGGACACAATCTCTAGGATGATGGAATTTAAGTGGAAGTGTGCCCAGGTTTCTGATATCCATAAGAGGTACTATGAGTTACTGCAGATGGAATCTCTAACCTGTGGCAAATCCTCCTGTCTTGGCTGCTTTACTGGATGTTTTTCCAATGCCTCTAAAGTGCCCGATTCTCTGCCCCCTGCTCCAAAGAAGTCTGATAAGCACCCTATAAAACCTGAGGACTGTTCCTTTTTGTTCAAATGCCCTGCTGCTGACCCCTCTATGGTGTCTGTAACCTCTGATAAGACATCTCAATTGCTTCCTTCATCTAAGTTACTGCCTTCTGACAAGGATAGCAGAACCACAGACATGCTGGGTAAGAAGATTTATACTTCGGCTACCCTAGTTTTTACAGCTAATTATCAGACCCATATATCTAGGCATGTGTTGGCTCTTTTCACAGGCTGGTTAGCCTTTCCTGATCTACTAGACTGAGTAAATCTTCTGCTCTTTCCTTGCTAAGACTTCCTCTCAAGTAGTTTGTCATTCTATCAAATGTGGTTATGATGCAGTGGATGCCTGTTCTAGGGCTGCTGCTTTTGGTTCAGTACTGAGTAGGTATTCTTGGCTTATGCTTCAGCCTTAATATCATCGGGTAAAGGTCAAGTTGATGGATGCGCCTTTGGATAATAAACTTTGGTTTGGGGGAAGTGGCTGCTGGTTTGTTCAAGGCTCTTCAGGACAAGGGGAAGGCTTTACAGAAGCTTAAACATGTCTGACTCCTCCTGCTAAGGCCACTCGGACTGCAGGGATTTAAAAGCCATCCTTTCCTGACAAACCAGGTGCTGTCTGACTACAAGCCCGTTCCCAACCCCATTCTTTTTTCACCTTTCTCTTTGGTTTTGAATCACCCAAGACTCTTGGGTTCTGTCAATCATTCATCAGGGTACTCCATGGTGTGGGATTTCCCCTCCTCCTTTTATGAACATTCCACAGCCTCTTTGGGAACTTTTCCCCCCCAGAGGTGCTTCCAGATCTATTGTCTCCGGTCTCTCTTCAAGAGGTATCTGTGCCCCAAAGGGGGAAGGGTTTTATTCAAGAACATTTCAAATGCCCAGAAAAGAGGGCACTTGGAGATCGATTCTAGACCTCTCTCAACTAAACACTTTTATGAAGGTGCCTTCCTTTTAAATGTTTGTCCCTTCAGACCCAGTTTCCTCTCTTGATCCCTCAGGCCTTTCTGGTGTCTCTAGATTTCAAGGATGCTTATTTCCATATTCCAAATCCATCCTCTTTTCAGGATGTTTTTGAGTTTCTCAATTGCTTTTGCGCATTTTCAGTTCTGTGCTTTGCCATTTCTATTGCCTCAAGGATGTTAATCAAATGCCTTGCTCATGTGACTGCTTTTCACAGGGTTCACAGGCTCAAATATTTCCTTACTTGGATGACCTGCTGATTTAGGCATCCTCTCCAGAGGTCCTTTTGCAAAATCTTCATTTTACTATTTCTCAAGCCTGGGGTTCACGATAAACTTCACAAAGACTTCCCTTCTCAGGATCATGTCTTTCTGGGTTGCAGGATTCAGATGGTGCCAATACTGGCATCCCTAACCCCTCCAAAGGCCTTAACTTTCTTACTTTCAGACTCTTCTTCTCCTGGCCTGCATTACAACCAGGGAGTTTGAGAGCTCTGGGTTTCATGGCTTCCACCATTCCAATGCTCCCTCTGGCCAAACTCCATATCAAGAAGTTCCAGTGGTTTCTGAAGTCAGTGTGGCTTCAACAGGCACGTCCTGCAGACTTTACAGTTCCTTTTCTCACTTGTCTCAAGGAGGAACTTCTCTGGTGGATTCAGCAGTTCTCTAAATCCGGGGCTCCCTTTTCACCCTCCTCATCCCTCTCATCTGTTCACAGATGCTTCAGGAGTGGGATAGGGAGCAACATTTGGCTCCCTGAAGGTTCAGGGAGTGTGTTTGCCTTGTCAGCAGAAGGAGCACATAAAGAGATGAGGGCTCTTATGTTGGCTCTTCAGACCTTCCATCCTCTTTTCTCTCCAGGGCTTCTCAAGGTATTCACAGACAATACCACAGTTATGTGGCATATCAACAAACAGGGAGGAACATGATCGTACCGTCTTTGCCAGCTGATACTTCTGGTATGAAAACTGGCTGTCAAGTATCAAGTGACTCTTGCCAGTTTATACACCTTCAGATCAGAATGTTGTGGCAGACACACTGAGCAGGTCCTTCACTCATTTCCATCAATGGATGCTTCATAGGAATGTGTTTCTGGACATTGCTTACAGGGGAGACAGATCTACTTTAGGAGTACCCCACTGGTGAACAGACAACTTCCTCTGTTTTGTCCCAGACCCCCAGGTCCTCTGGTGTGGAAGGTGGACGCCCTCTCATTTTCTTGGAAGGGGATGTTTCTTTATGCATTCCCTCTCCTTCCTCTCATTCTGACAGTCCTGTTCAAGATTCAACAGGATGCTCTCTTGTTGGCGACTCCCTTTTGGCCACGACAGCACTGGTTCCCTCTACTTCTGCATCTAGCCAAGGGCAGTCACCACAACTTACCTCACAGGGTAAATCTACTCACATAAGACAAGGATCTCTCATCCATCCCTACCTGTCCACGCTTAAAATGACACTGTGGGTGATGGGGGTTCGATTCTTCAGACACCTTTTTTCTGAGGACATGGTGCAAGTCCTGCAGGAGGCCAGGAAACCTACAATAGGAAATCCTACTTGTCTAAATGAAGAGTTTTTCCATTCGTTTTACTCATGATCTGGACCCATTTAATGTTCCTTTGCTTCTCTCTAATTTGTGCGAGTTGCTCAATGCTGGTTTGGCCTATTCTTCTACTAAGGCCCAATTATCAGCTCTTTCTGCTTGTCTGCTTTTAACTCCTCCGTTAGCTTCTAGATTAAATGCGTCCTTAACATTAAACCTCCCAGGAAGCCAATTTCTCCTCCTTGGGATCTTAATTTTGTTCTGGAGAAACTGACTGGTTCCTTTTGAGCTTGCTGTTCTTGGAAGGCAGTTCTTCTGTTAGCTCTTACTTCTGCCAGACAGGTGTCCGACTTGCAAGCCCTTATGGCTCGTCTGCCCTTTTTTTTTTAATATTCCATGAGGACAGGGCGTCCTTGTGTACTAATCCTTCTTTTATGCCCAAGGTGGTTAATGAGTTGGCACTTTAGTCTATTAAATCTGCCTACTTTTCCCCCTCTCCACAATCTAACAAGGAGAGGGTGCTGCATACCTTAGACATGCATAGACAACTCAGATATCAGAAAACCGATCAGCTGCTTGTTTCCTTTCATCCTAGGTCTTCAGGATTGGCCGTTTCCAAGCAAACTATTTCTACTTGGATTTCAAAGGCTTTCTTTTTGTTACATGTTTCATGGTGAGAGCCTTCCTTCTTCTGTAAAGGCTCATTCTACTAGAGCTGTGGCTGTTTCTGGTGCTTTTTTCAAGGGCTCAGACACAAAATTATATTTTTCAAGTAGCTACCCGGACTTCTGTGCATATTTTACCAAACACTTCAACCTGGATGGTATCTCCTGAGATGGGGCTGGTTTTGCTAATGCCATTCTTCATGGCTTCTTACAGGGCTCTACTGCTGCTTCCTCCTCCCAAGTTTCTTCTTGAGCTGCAGCATTCTCCCGCAAGTTATCAATACTGCAGCGGTGAACGTAAGGACATAGAATAGTTGTGTAAAATGTTACCATAATGGCAGATGTCCTTACATTCACCGCTGCAGTATTCACTCCCTCCACCCCCGCAAGTCTTTTTTCCTTACTGGATATGCAGGTTCTCTTTGCCCCCATAGAAACAGCAGTCCAAGGAAAACCAATCAGTTCTGAGGATGGTACTCCCGAACGTCACCTTTATGCGACGTTCAGCATACCTTAAAGCAAAGGATCCTATATGTTATGAATACTGAAGTGGTAAAGGCAAGGACAACTACCGTTATGATTAAGATTTTACACAAAAACATGTTAAAAAATGTGATAATGTATACATTACGTAGTGGAAATATTTAGTTGTAACTGGAGGCATAACTTAAATAAAAAAAAATAAAAAAACCTTAAAAAAGTAAACTGTTATGCAGTGAAAATATATTTAGTTGCATCCGGAGGAAAAAAACTTTCATATAGAAATAGAAGGAAAACAAACAGTTATATGTTTTTTAACTTCAAGATCAAGTAATACAGCACACCTGTGAAATAACGTGGAGCAACTGCAAAAGCTGAAATGTTATCAAACAGCTCACTCAGCATATAGCATCTCCGGCACATTTACCCTGGGACTTCTCTTTGTGCAACAGGAAGATAACAGTTTCAACAGACTAGGAAGTTTGTAAAAGTATCCGTTTTGAGGGGAAATGTGCTGCAGCATTACCTCAGAGCTTGTTTATGACAAGGATTTTCAGCAGTATCTGCCTCTGTGGCAGAGTGTAAACAGCAGTTCAGACTGACGTATATATATATATATATATATATATATATATATATATATATATATGTGTGTGTGTGTGTGTATACACACATGTTTCTCTGCAGTGGGCAGCTTGATATTCAAAAGAATAAACTAGTTTGTTCAGCATTTTTACTAAATACTACAGGATAATTTACACCTACAGAATACTACCTGTGATTAATGAAACAGACCTATAAAGGCGGCCC